>NC_090944.1:76722952-77024525 GCF_040807025.1 Struthio camelus | reverse complement strand
ACTTAGCATACATGCTTTGTGTTTTTAAATCATTGTGTTCCCAGTGTATCCAACACTTAATCAGACTGGGTTAATACCAAGAACATAACCCAGTTATTCTGCAAGATTTGGTGTGGAATAATATCCTTCAGTCCAATACAAAATAGGCAAATTCTTATTTTGCATACAAGATTGTATAAACTCCTATTAGAAATGTCTGACTAGATTCTGGTGCACGCTACGTCCTTCTGCATCTGTTTAATCATACAAGGAAAAACAGTGACATAGGCTGACTTAAACGTTTGCATAGTGTGCAGTGCAAAAAGTTACATAACTGCTGGATTTTTTCCTCAGCACGCTTTTGAAACTACAAGTTATATGGAAGGGTGAAAGGAATGCAATTTAACATTATGTGATGATGGGCTAAGGTGCATTCAGATTATTACAAAGAAATAGAGGGTCCTATTTTATACGTATACGTCAAATTGCCTGTAGGTATGATTGCTGCCTATTCCTAATAGTTCAATTTTTCAAACTGATAGAAAAATATGAATATGCATTTAGGAAAAGGGTGCACTATTTCTTTTGAAAGCACACAGTTCAGTCATAGTTGCTGAGCTTAGATTCTAAATCCACAACAACGACTATTTGTCTTAACTTTTGCTATAGTTTTCCATCCCAGATTATCTGCCTCAGAATTTCGCAAAATTTTGTACTTTGATTTATGTTGTAAACAAGTCGTGCTTGAGACAACACGGAATCATGTTTTCCCTAATTTCCCCATTTTTTAAATAACATAGCAAAAATAGTTGTTTTAGTTATGAGTTTACTTCCACATCACGTGGCTCTTTGCCCCACTCCTTGCCATTTCCCCCACTTGCTGAATGAGAAGCTCCATCTTTCTAACAGTCTAACACCAAAGCACATTTGATTTTTTTTTTTTAAAAAACACTGAGCTGAATTTCCATAGACTTTGTTAGGAATCTTGCTTGGTGCATGCGGAAATCAGATCCGAGAAACTGGAATGTATCGCCATTTTGGAAAGTATAAGTGAAAGTTCAGAAAGAAACAGAAGCAAACCTAAAGAGCTACTCACTACCCATAATTTATCCTTTTCCCTAGGCACCATGCCTGTAGATAGTCAAATCAATACACAGAAGGAGAGTTTGGGCGGTTTCACTCTTTCTAGAAGCTCAAAAAACAGCTCTCAAAAACATTTTGTTTTCTTTGCATCAACCAAAAAGGGTTTGTCCATCACTGTCAGAAGAGAATTTGACATTTTTTATGTTTGCAAAATGGAACAGTCCAATCACGAAAAGCTCTAATGTGTCCAACGTTCATCAATCTTCTTCCCATCCAACATCAGCCACTCTGACGCTCGGGTCACTACACGAACTCTTTCTCGACTCTTCACTTCAATGGATGATTTTAAGCCACCGTTTTACCCATTCTATTCTAGGACCAGCAGAAGATAGAATTCTAGCTACTACTCATTATTATTTTAGATGAACGAACCTGGTAAGGACGACTTTGCTAGCTAAGAACTCCCAGAATAAACTGGAATGTATGAGTCTTGATATGGGACTGTAATTTTTCTCTCTGCCTTTCACTGTTTCTTGCCCCCTAGCATCTGGGCTATAACCTGATATATGGATGAATTTGTCTGAATGCTCAGGTAGTTTCTTCCTTCTGCCATCAGAGAAGGAGGAAAGGAACGGAAACAAAAATGAGGAGCTCGCCGCTCAACCTGAAAGGTGCACTTCTTTGCAGTGGAACAAATCATCTAAAACTATTACTTCTTGCTAAAGAGCAGAGCAAGACCTCAAGAGGAACTGCAACAGCGTAACAGCATCAAACACACTAAGTACTCATAAACAGAATGGAGATTTATATATGTTTTTGACTATGGGTCTGAGAAGTAAGGTTCCCTTTCGGAAGATGCGCCTCACCACAAACCTCGCCACCTTCGGAACAAAATGCAAGACTTAGCTTCAATCTACTGTCTTTACAGCAAAAACCACAGCATTGAAACAGAGCAAAGTGGAAACTGTCTATATGGACATGCAGAGGCAGAAGGAGCGTGGTCACGTGGCTGCAGCGCACAACAGTGGCTGAGGCTGGGGCCAGAGGACTGTCACAAACAGCATCGCCAGCTCCGCTGTCACAACGGGAGCACAAAGGCAGCTGATATAAACCAACGTATTCTCCCTTCTCCATTGAGGCCTGGTTCTCACCACTCAAACTCAGACCTGCCCTCGACCCCATGGCCACCAAATCTAGATTTTAGACAAGTTCTGGGAATCCATTTGAACAGAGTCTTGATTTCAAATGCAGTTCAGTCCCCATCTGTGCTGGGCAAATTAAGAAACTCAGCTAATTTGATCTGCCTTTAAGGTGGGTTTAAATCCAGTTACCAAATGTGGAAGACTTGCTTGAAGGCATTTGATTCAAGCAGCGTTCATGAAGTGTCTCTGATGCTGCTCTGAAACTTTAGGAGAATTTCGTCTTCACCCATCCCCTTAGAGATGCTCTTACACGCTAGGCAGTTATCAGTCGGGGCTGTACCAGTCGGGGCTGTACCATAACATTTAAGTGAGGCACAAGCTATGCCTTCCGCAGAACTGCTGAAATTTGATGACCTTACACTTCATTAGAGTATAAATCAAAAGTCTAGATCCTGGCACCAGCACTCTGGACAAAGAAAGCCTTATGCCTCCCAGGGTCTTACCAGAAGTGAAGAAAAGTGTTTGAAGGTAAAGGCTACACCGGACACAATGATGGGTGATGCGATGCAGCCCTGAGAGGGAAATCAAGTAATCCTCTACTACTAACCCTGAGAGAAGAGAGTTATTTTAAGAAAAAAGAATAACTGCAAATATACTATCCTAACAAACAGGAGCGCAGCTGATGAAGCGAGGTTCTGTAAAGCGATACCAGGAAGTTGTTACGTTCCATACATGACAGTAACGGAGGAAGGAGTGGGGGGTAGGAAAGCAAAGGCAGCATAAACGCTGGGAGAAAGCAGTCAGACTCATTGCACTTTCAAGATACATACAGTACTGGTCTAGAATAACAGGCAGATGGATGCTATGAGCTACTGCCAAAGCTGCTTTTAGAAAGCCCATTACATTTTCCCTAACTAGACAGTTTCTACAAACACTGTCTCTTAACAGATCCCGCACTGGGAATGGTGGGTCAAGTGGCGGTAAAAATGACAGTGCGAACTCTTCACAGGGGCATCCAGTGATCTCCGATGGAGTCTGAATAGACAAAACCGTCTTCTCGGCACCACTGGCGTCAGAATCCAGCAAACAAAGACAAACGTGCAACATAAACCACGACTTTTTACTTTAGCTGTTGGAATTGGGTCACTCTAGGAACAAAGGTAAATGGGCATTTTGCAGGTGATATAAAATGTAAATCGTTCTTTTCTAAATGGGACAGCTGGAGTACAGGTGACATCTGATGTAAATGAGTGACCTACTTTAAATTAATAAAATGATACAACTGGAGGAAAAGGTAGAAGCAAAAATAATAACGACAGTCACATTGTTTTTTTTAAGTGCCTCACATTTCTGTCCCCATTATGGTTGTTGTCCAGGTTAGCGGGAGAATGAAAAAGCAGGTTATTTTAATGGAATCATGGTATTAAAAGAAAGCTGTAACCACCACGTTAAAAATTCAACGGCTTTGAATCTTTAATGCATACTTTTCTCTTTAAAAAGGGACTAATCAGTTGTGTGCCAATAGATAAGTATTTTGGTTGTGCCCAATGAGCAGCTGGAAGAAAACACAGGAAGCAGCAGTGGAGAAAATACAGAATGAAAGAAAAGATTATGACAAAATAACAACCAGAGAAAGTTACTCTTGTCAGTTGCTGGCAGGAAGCACATCCTCAAAATTAAAAAAGAAAAATGAAGGAGGGCAACAGGGAGGCCTAAATTTTCTATTTAAGAAACTCCAAATGACAACACATCTTTGAAAACACCATCACTTTACCTCCACTGGATTCGCCATTCTTATTTGCTGAACCCAGTTCATTGGTAGGAGTCCAAGTCATTACACTGACAACCAAACCCACACTAAGACTGGGTTTAGACCTTAGTCTAAAACCTGTCAACCTCTGTGATGATCGCCCTGCGTCCAGGGGTTAAGACATCTCGTGTACACAGCAAGCTGTAGGGTGTTCATGCAGCACTCTTCCAGACGATACTGAAATACACTTCACCTTGCACCTAGAAGTAGTTCTTCATTTTTGAACAAACCGCTTCCTCCCTTTCTCCTGCTCTAAATTTGCCTGAATGTAACTTGTAAGTGGATACGGAAAGGGGTAAAGTAGATATGGAAAGAAGTAAAACACAAAATGGTGAGGAAAAATGGCACACAGTTCTTCTCATTTGCAGCTTTTTGCCCCACAGGCTGAATCTAATACAGGGCCCTCACTCCTATGTGAATATACAAGCTTTCACTCCCTCTTTGCACATCAGGCAGGCATTATCTACATCTGTGAGCTTCGCCAAGCAAACGGTCTGCTTCATCTTAAGCACCCCTGAGGAAGAAACGTAAGAGGACATTGTGGTTTGCTGCAGACACAACAACACATCGCTGCCCTAATGGATGCTGCAGCAGATAAGGTCCCTCAGTGCTCTCAAGAGCTCTCTGGAGGTGCTCTGCCTCTCCAAAACACAGTACTTGATAGCATTGTGGTTCCTTAGGCACCTCTGTGCAGCACAGCCTATGGCTGCATGTAAAATATTTGCATCTCCTGGGACGTACATGCCGGCAGTCTCATTTCAGTAAAGGGTAGCGCTGGTTTGCGACCAGGCAAGCATTATTTTCCAAAACGTGTTCAGCAACATGGAGCCCAAAGTTTCATCTTCCTTAATGCTCAACCTCAGGAAACAGCCTGAGTAAGGAACCGCCTGATAGATTAGGTCTTTATTACACTTTGGCCACTTTCAAATGTCTATACCGTAAACTAGGATCCTCACTTCCTCTTATTTTACACAAGAGTTATTCTGGATCCTGCAGGGAGCCTACGATGTCTCAAAGGGCCAGCTTCCACCTCCAAAACACCCCAAGTGCAATTGCAGTGGTTAACTCCTAGTGGAAGAAGGGATACTGATTCACAAATGTTTGCCTCCCCTGTTAACGAAACCATCCTTAGGAAGGACTAGAAGGTAATACAGGTACAAAAGCAAAATTCTAACGCGCCATTCAGGCGAAACGCGTGGAGCAGCAGCGCGAGGAGCCTCGACGCCTGCTCCAAAACGCACCCTGCAGCCCCCTCCGGGCTTTCCTGCCCTAGCAGTCGGAGGAGGTTAGTTCAGCTAACGTGACCCAGCCGCGTCCGGGCCGGGTCCCTTCCGACCTGAAAACACGGAGTGGAACACCAGAATTTCGATCAACACCACCAGCGTGAGTGAAAGCGCCAGCGCGGGCACCCAGTCGCTGACACCCGACGGGACGGCGCTCGCGGCGCGGTGCCGGTCCCCGCGGCCTCTGGGCGGCTGGCTGCCCGGCGCCGAGCGCCAGCGCCGCCCGCGGGCCGGGCTACCCGGCCGGGACCCGCGGCCCCGGGAGCCGCCCGGCCTGCCTTACCTGAGCCGCCCACGGCGGAGCGGAGCAGGCAGCTCCTGCGGCAGGAGGCGACGGCGGAGAGGTCGCTCTGGGAGCGGCCGCGGGGGCCGGGCGGCGGCGGGGGCCAGGCGGGCGGCGGCGCCCCCGCGGCGCTCCGCGGCCGCCCCGCCATCGCCGTCGGGGAGCCGGGCCGGGCCGGGCCGAGCCGAGCCGCCCGGCGGGGAGCCGAGGAGGGAGGGGAAGAGGCCGCGAGGGAGGGCAGAGGGAAAGTTGGCGGAGGAAGAGCCGCCCCTCGCCTCCGACCGCCCCGGCGCGGAGCCGCCCCGCCGGGGCGGTCGGGGCACTTGGGGACAGCCCGGGGCGGGGGGGGAGGAACCGCTCAACGTTGTGCTTGCGTGGGAGCCGGCAGTCGTCCCCTGCCTCCTGCTTGAGCCCCCCGGTGGCTGCCAACGTGACCCACCGGCGAGGCTTTTCAGAGCCCCGAGTTGTGCCGCCCGGGCGCAATTGCCGCAGCCGCCCGCCCCGTCCGGGCGGCACCGGGCGGGCCGGAGGGGCAGCCCGCACCTGCGGCGCCCCGGGGGGCGGAGGAGGAGGAGGAGGAGGAGGAGGAGGAGAGCGTTCGTGCCTTGCAGCTCTTCCTGACGCCGGCAGCGGCTGTGACTCGGTAATCGCTTGGCTCCGCTTAACTTTCTACTCTCAGAAGGAAAAAACTTAGCATCATTAGTGAGTGGAGCAACTGACAATATCAGTTTTGTTTTCCTCCACCTGCCATCCTCCCGCAACAAAGAGGTTGCACAATGCATTGCTGAAACTGGTAGGGACTGTGGTGAGTCAAACCTGCCCGAGAGGAATGCTTTCACGTTTAAAGGGTAGGCATTTCCCCAGTCGCTGTTACACTGTTAGACAACAAGCTTTACACAAGGGTACAAACACGTGACTCAACATTTTCTAAATACATCAAGAAGTGATTCCTTCTGCCTTTCAGAGCAGAAGCAGAACTGACACTGACTGCAGGAAAAGTAAAAAAAAAAAAAAAAAGTAAAAAGTACAAAATCAAGCCCCGTGGTTTTGGTTTTTTTTTCATTTTTCAGATGTACTTTTCTAAAAGGAATCGACATAAAAGGTAATAGGAGAAAATATAATGGTTTCATTTTCATTGCTTTTTTTTTTTTTTTACACAAATAATTCTATATTCTGCCTTGAATAAAATCCCAACTGCACTGAAGTGAATGGTGAAGACTGATAGGATTTCACTCCATATTTTTAAGGCATCCAATATCACATGATCTAACTATCAAGGATGAAAGTCCCATTCAGATGATATGGAAAGACTCTAGTGTCTAGCACTGCTCAGGTCTGAATCAAATCCTATCAAGTCTGAAATCTATCCATGTGAAATTCAGCTATGGGTCTCTATTTCCCACTTGGAAACCAAGTGCCCTCCCTGCAACGCCTGCCCCTGTGCAGCTCCCCTGGCACACTCATTATGCAGTGTTCCCGGCAGTCATACCAACTGAGACACCGTTTGCCTTTGTCCAAGCAATCGATCCAGACTGCAAGTCTCATGTGTCAGCAATTAGGTAGGTCAAAAGGTCTGCTCTGTTCATCGTTTCCCAAGGGATTGCCTTCATTTTTCCCTCTTCTTCCCTCCACTGAGAGACCATTCCTTTCCTATATGAACTGCAGAAAGCAGGACTGTGCTGTACAGGCTTCTCCTCACTTGTGGCAGCAAGGAGCTCCGTACTTACAGACCTTCCTATGGGGGCCAGATTACTCCTGCATTGTACAGACACTCTCTAGCCATGTTCAGAAAGCTTCCTGTAAAGACATTGACGTTGGTCTCATATTATACGAAAAATGTCATAATGTACTATTTTAACTATCTACCCTTTACAGCTTGCATCGTTACAGATGTGACTGTACACTGAGGACCTTTTCTCTCACTAGAGATTTCAGTGGCTAAGCATGTGTGGGCTGGTGACATTTTCTGAAGCAGGTTAAGTCTTAATCAGAAGTAAACTCATGACTCCTCTTTACTGAACTGTTTTCTTTTATTTTTTCTTTTCTTTTCTTTTTTTTTTTGAGCTTTTTTCTTGGATGATCTTTCCCTCAAAGCATTTTCAGCCACACAGCAGTTGTAACTTTGGTGTGCTGCACAGAATAAGCTTCAGAGAGTATGCTTCAAAACTCACACATTAAGGAGCTGCTCAATGCCTGAAAACCTTTGGTGTTGGCCAGTGATCAAAAAGAAAAAACTGCACAATGTTAAGAAATCCAAAGAGAAACTAGAAAAGATATCGTACCATGAGGTCAAAGGAGTTTAGGAATACCTTTTGAGAAGCAAAGTGACATCTAAAGGAGTGAACGTAAAAGAAGACATAGAGAAAGTAGGTCAATGTTGAATATAAAAGACAGAAGTATGAAGAGGCAGAGGCAAAAAAGAAGAAGAAAAGGAAAGGCTCGTATGTGTGATTTTCAAAGGGCATTTGTAAATCAGGGTAATGTGAACAGTCAGACAAAAAGGATGATACCATGGAAGCCAGAATGTTTTTTAAACAACCTGCAACTTAGTACACTCTTCAAGGTATATAACTGAAAACATTAACAAACCATGTATGTATGTTTCTTTTTAATAGCCATTTAACTGTCTTTGGACAAGTGTAATAATTGTGGCTAATGGCTCTGGAAACTGAAGTTCTACTTCTACGGATCAGGAAAAGCCTCAACAGCAAAGTGTACATCTCTCCCAGGTAGAAAGAGATTGCTTCAGTTGCCTGCCCGTCTATTTTTCAACTGTTCTGATGAGGTTGCCAATGCAATTTCCATGTGCGGTGATGATTCTGGAAAGTTACTATTTGCTCATTAAATCAAACTATTTCACAAAGGCCATTCACAGGCAACTAGGGACTGACGCAAAAGTATGCAATCCAGGTATCAGGAAAGACTGAAGGAGCAGTAGCCCAAGCTAAAAAGACGCATCTTTTAAAGTATGTGTCTGCCACCCATGACCTGCTGCACGAATATGAAGTGCTGGCTACTGAAGGAAGGGAGCTTCAGTACAGGCTTCCTCCAAAATCCTTCTAACAAGGAAACCTCTACTTGACGAGTCTGGGGGGTACCTTTTTGCCCTGGAAGGTATAACCACCTGGTGGGCTGAAAGGAGCTCTGCAGAGCATTAAAACTTGCACGCTGTCATGCTCTGTCAGGGAAGTAAAGCTCTGTGGTGGGACGTTGAGCCTGCGGCAGGCAGGAGACAGGAAGGTCAAACCAGCAGCCCGCGGAGGCCACCGCAGAACCAGGCTAATTGCCGGCAGCTTTTCAGGTCAGCGCTGACAGAGAACAATCCCAATTTGGTTTCTGAAGAACGGGCTGGTACCTAAAGTGCAGCTGAGTGCTAGCAGCTCACGACAGATGCTCCTGGGGAAGGAGAAAGTGGAAAGAGAAAGGCAGGATGTTGTCCAAGGTAGAAAGAGGTCGCTTCCTCTTCTTAAAATCCTCTTTAGCTATTTGTGATACAGCAGCTAGATAAAACAGTAGTGATTGACATGAAATCCCTGGCTTGCACGCTTTTCCATCTAAAACCCGGGGAACTATGAGGTTCTGTCACGGCAGTTGGAAAGGGATACATAGGGAAGAAATAAGACTAGGGAGAGAACAGAGAGGGGCACGGGCAGCAATTACTGACGCAGAATTAGCGCCGTTCATCCAGAGACAGCAGAGACGAGTAAAACTAGGGCTGGTGGCTTGCTCCGAGCTGCGGTTCAGTAGGCCGGGGAGGCGGTGGTGGGGTGGGGGAAGCCTGGCCCTCCCTCCCTCCCGCCGCCCTCCTGTCAGCCCCTCGCCCCACAGCCGGGGCCTGCCCGACGGGCCCGGCGGCTTCGCTGTCACCGCCCCCCCGCCCCCAGCCGCGCAGACGTGGGCGGCGAGGGCCGCCTTGCCCCGGCGATGCCCGCGGTAGCGGCCCAGGCGGGTAGGACTAAAGTCCCCCGCCCCGTCCCGCCCCGCCTAGGGGGTCACCGACATGGCGGCGGGGGCGGGGCGGCCCCGCCCGCGCCGGAGGCCAACGGCCCCGCCCGCCCGCCGCGTCGTAACGGCCGGCCGCGGCCCCGGCGCCTGTCCTGCCGCCGGCCGCCATGTCGCCCGCGGCCGCCCGCGCCGCGCCGCTGCGGCCGGCGCTGCCCGCGCTCCTGTTGGCGCTGGCGGCGGCGGCGGCGGCGGGCGGCGGGCCGCGCTACGAGCCCACCTGGCGGTCGCTGGACGCCCGGCCGCTGCCCGCCTGGTTTGACGAGGCGAAGCTGGGCGTCTTCATCCACTGGGGCGTGTTCTCGGTGCCCAGCTTCGGCAGCGAGTGGTTCTGGTGAGCGGGCCCCGGGCAGCGCGCACGGGAAGAGGGGGTCCCGCTGCCGCCGGTCAGCCGCGCCACGGCTGGGAGGCTTTTCTTGGAAAGCAGCTCCCTGCGCAGGCGGGTGTGGGGGTGGTTTTGCTCCCCGCCCCACCACCGCGGTAACGGGTCTGTTCCGTGGGTCTGACGCCCCTAAGGAGAGGGCCTGTGGAGCTGGGGCCTGTGTGCAATAGGCGTTAACCTGCCTCAGGGCCCGCAGTGAGGCCGGAAACGTTGTAACCCGGTTTGAGGAGGAAGCAGAGTTTGATATGATTGCGGTATGGGTGCGTCCGCCTGTCCGTCCGCCCCTAAACCTCGTGAATGTGTTGACTAACGTTGCAGAGAGGCTAGCGAGCGGGAAGATGTGCTCTGCTGCAGCGCTGCTGCAAGGGGTGACTGCAAGAGGCAGGCCTCGCTTGACCCCACGGGCTGAGGAGCTCTCTTTTCCACTGAAACGAACCTAAAGCTCTGATCCTGCAGATAATTTTAATTCGGAAGCTGGATAAAAACTTTGGTTTGTGTGAGTGTTCGGTGGCTCGGGCCCTCTGGCTGTAGCTGTTTGTTTTGCCATCTTCTTTGCGTGCGCTGCCCCGTGCTTTCTGCCTGACTTTGAATAAGTCACGTTACCTTTGTGATATAAAGGTAATAATGGGTGCAGAGCTTAACGCAATGTCCGCAAAACAAACCGACATCAGTATAAGCAAACCACTATTTTCTGTTGAAAAAAATCTGGCTTACTCTGTTCAGTGTTTCATTTAAGGGTTTCAGCAGTTTTTTTAGCATGGGTTTCATTTATTAACTAATGACTTTCTGGAGGGTAAAAAAGTTAGTTTTGGGTGCAGGCATTACTCAGAGCGCCATGCTCTGATACTCATACACAGATTCAGGCTCACACGTTCGTTCTTTTGTTTTTCTTCTGAAAAGACCCCAAAACGCTTTAACAGTAGTTGATGAAGTTTGTTACATCTCTGTTGTCTCCGCTCCTTTGCCATGCATAGGAGTGGAGCTGCTTCAGGGACCTCCAGATAGCACTCAGGTTGGGTAATGGAGGCCTGTTGTTAACAGCTTCAAATGGGAAGTCATAAACTCCAGCTCTCACCCAGCCCATTGTGCTACCCTCAGAGTTATGCAATCTTGGTCAATATGTTTCTGAAACTTAATGCTTCTATTCCAGTAGTTTTTAACGTTGTTAGCAAACTGTATGACAAAAGAAAAGAAGCAGGAGAAGGATTTCATCTGTTTCTTTATGCAACTGCATACTTTCAGATGAGATTTTTTTCAGGCTCTTCCATGGAGGAAGACTGTCTCAGCCGCTTTCTTCTAGTGTTGTGGTTTTTTGTTTGTTTGTTTTGTTTTGCTTTTAACCCACTGGCTGCCAGAATCTGTGCCTCTTTATGCTGAGGTGCCTTCAGGGAGGTTTTGGCAATATCCATGTGGTGACTCTAGTCTTACAGAAATGAAGTTAGAGTGCAGTTCAGGACAGAAGGCATGAACACATTTCAGACATTCAGGTTTTGCACTGCTTTATTCCTTCACTTTGAATTTGGACTCATTTATGCCTGAATCTGCCAACAGGATTTTGCTGCTTGGCTCCATTTGTAGAAAGGTAAATGCTTTCAGACGCTTTTCCCATGAATACTATCAGTCACAGTGTTCCCAACAGTAAGGCTGTTTATGCAGTAGAGATTGTTGCATTCTCTTCTTGGATCTCCTCTTTTATTACCGGAAGGGGAGGAATGGAGCGGGCTGAAAATTAATAGTGGTCTATCAGTGATTTATGATCTCTGCCCACGGTGAGGGTGAGAGACCACTCTTAACAGAGCAGAGGTCCCAACCTTGCTGTGGACTGGGGCAGTTGGAATAGTGATGTTGCTATGTTGAGTGTTGATGTGATGGAAAAACAGGATAGAAATTGCCCCTGCCTTGCAGAGGTGGGCTGCAAAAAGAGGTCATTGTCTTGCTTCTCTTCTAGTTCCTAAGTCTGGATGCGCTGCTCCTGTGGTTTGAGGGAGAGGTATACCTGCGTGTAACGGTATACCTGCGTGTAACGGTATACCTGCCTCTTTGTAACTGGGGCTGGGGCCGCCTTCTTGCGGAGGCAGGTTGTTGCTGGAGGATGTGCCTTCCAGTAGGGTTGCTTTGATTCACAGCCTCACGTGTGCTATGGCTACAGGACTTTTGCAGTCAGGCCTCTCTCCTGCTTCGGGACCATGAGCATCAGCTCGCACATCAGGTTAATCGGCTGCATTTGGTGTGGAGGACTCTGGACCAGGAGAGAGGCAAAGCTGCTGGCCTGCGTGTTTGTGGGTTGCAGATGTTGCAGTGTGGGGAGCAGAGCAGGAGCATCAGACTGATGTGTGAGACTGGAGAAGGGTGAGTCATGTTAGCCAGAAAAAGTGCATTCCTAGTGACATCTGACCTGCTTACATGAACTGTGCAACTGCGCCCTCTAGTAAATTTTCAGGATTTGGATACTGAATAAGACTGCCATTTTTTCCAGTCCCAAAGTACAGCTGCTTTGCGACATAGCTCCAGATAAAATCTCAGCACCTTTCCAAAGTGGAGTACTTGGAAAAAAGTATAGCATGGGGAGAGAGGGCAGAGAAAAGGAAATCTTCGATAATTGAAACTGTTACTTTCTGAAGTGATTTTATTCCATTTCCAGTTTCATGTAACAGCATGTGCCTCAGTGTTAATGCAAATAGGAGCTGATGATTTCAACTCACTTATCTGTATTTACATAATATGTCAGAGGATGTATTTTTACTGTATATTTTTAGGTGGTACTGGCAGAAGGAAAAGAGAGAGCCCTATGTGAAATTTATGGAGGCAAATTACCCACCCGGTTTTAGTTATGAAGATTTTGCACCATTGTTTACAGCAGAATTCTTTGATCCTGACCACTGGGCGGATATTCTGAAGGCTTCAGGTGCAAAATATGTTGTCTTAACTTCGAAACATCATGAAGGTAAACGGAAGGTTTGTGAACGTTAGTAATTGTTGCATTTCTGTCAGCTAAAGAAAAGCCCAGGTGACTTTCCTGCTTGCTAACAGAGAGGCAGAGAAAAACGGGCAGACTTTGCTGCCCCAACCCAAATGAAGAAGAAAAAAACCACCCGAGAAATATACATTTATTTTCCTGACTCTTACATGATAGCTGTTGTCATGAAGCTTTCATAAAAGGAGGAATTCGTTGTGCCGTTCTTCTCTTGCCTGAAGCAGCAGGTGCTGCTGAGCTTCTTGAAGTAGATACAGTTCATTTTCGACTGTTGAGTAATTTATTGCCTAAGGAACCGGAAAAAGTAAACTGTGTTGTTTTACGTATAGAACGTTGTGTGCAGGCAGTAAACTAGCTCTGTAGGTTTCTCCAAGGAATTTAGAATATGTTCCAGGAGTCTACTTCAGAGTTAGAAATATACACAGGGTATAGCTCTTCCTGATGCAGTGCATAAAAGCTACAATCTGAACCAAGTCTCTAAGATGACAGGCATCACACCTGCACTGAAAGAAATAAGGCAAAATATTACAGCTTTACAGCTGGGGATGAAAACACAGACGCGAGTGATTTGCCTAAGGTTATGCAAGAAGTCTATTACGAAGAAAGTCATTTTGTGGATTGCCTGAGCCACTGTCCCATTATTTATTCTCAACTCACACCTCCCATGCTTTTTTTATTTCTGCTTTTGGTGACTTCTGTTAAGGTACTATAAGGTAGTGTAGCTAGCTAACTGGTAGACTTGACTGAATTTTCACATTTGCACGCTTTTTCGCGAAGGTGTAGGAGAACTTCACAGACACCATTGACTTTTTGACACCATAGCTGTAAAACGCTCTGCAGATGAAAGTAAAGAATAAGAATGTTTAGAAAGAAACATGATAGCAAAGAAAAGCATAAAATATGATGAAACAATATGATGGCACATCTAGTGAATGTTGGTGGTGTTTGGGGCGATGTGGGTACAGGACAGGCAACTAGTAACTTTAATGCTGGTTCTGACACACAAAATCCTGATCCTAGTGATGCCATGCATAATTCCCACAGACTAAAAAAGAATCAAGATTCGTTTAGTGTGTCCAGTAGCCTTGGACATGAATTTTTAGCTTGTTTGTCTAGTAGATGCAATTACATGTATTTATTTCACAAAAATATGTGAGATTTATTAGGTGCTGCTTGTAAAGCAGTCTGAAGTTGAGAGTTGAGCTCCTCTAGTGATCTAAGTCTGCAGTGCAATAAAACTTATGGGGCCTAGGCTGGATTTCTGAACGCCTGAAAAGTTAAATCCCTCCTGATACTTCATGTTGATATATTGAAAGCTATTCCAGGAGTTTTTGTGCTTTGCTTATGTACATCTACTGACTGCTTGATTGAGCTGTTATAAATGTCAAGACAAATGAAGAGTGATGCATAAGATGTAGACAGGAGGAGGAGGAGAATTGTCTTTGAATGTAAATGACAGCTTATGCATTCTGCAGCTGAAAAAGCATTTTTGTCTTCCTATTGTTGTTTGTGTATTGAGAGTTTATATTTGAAACAGTGTGAGGAAATTCATGTGCCTACAAAGTTGATATATTCTTGGTTAATTGGGACAGCTGAACGGAGTGAACAATTAGAGAGAAAGGAATAAGTATCCTAATTTAGTACAGCCCTGGAAGTTGCATGTTTTTTAAATATACTTAAAAATGCGTGTGTGTGGGGGGGGGGAAGGGAACATTTTATACAATTATTTATTTATATACATATAAATAAATAAAAAATATACCATCAAAATGCATCTGGCATTGAATTATAGTGGTAGTACTACTATCACAGTGGATAGACAGAGATTATAGGGATACTTTCTACCATGATCATCATATTATTATGTATATTATTTTCAACACACAAACACAGTTGCAGACTGCTTCTTGGACAGAGGAACTGTAATTTCTCCTCCGCTTCCCTTTCTGATGCTTTAATTTTCCTTTAATTAATTTCCTTTAACTTTCTCTTTTCAGGCTTTGCTTTGTGGGGATCCAAATATTCTTGGAACTGGAATGCTGTTGATGTGGGACCGAAACGAGACCTTGTGGCTGAACTAGCAACATCTATTAGAAACAGGACTGATTTGCATTTTGGGTTATATCACTCCCTGTTTGAATGGTTCAATCCCCTCTTTCTTGAGGATGCCACCAGTTTATTCAAGACAAGAAAGTTTCCAACCAGTAAATCAGTACCAGAGCTCTATGAAATTGTTACCAAATACAAACCAGAAATAATTTGGTCTGATGGAAATGGAAATGCACCAGATACTTACTGGAACAGCACTGGTTTCTTAGCTTGGCTGTATAATGACAGGTATATAATGATACTATCTTAGCTTTTAATCTGAAACTCTGCTCCATTTGTAGTTGGTCTCATTTTCTGTTTATTTAATTTTCCTGGAATATAGTGTCAAGAATGCAGGTCTTCCTTAGGAGTATCAAAGCTTGCTTTAAAAAACGAACAAACAAGCAAACAAACCCCCAAACCTTTTCTTACCACATCTGCAACTTCATCAGTTAAGATAGTGTTAATCATTCCACCTAACTCTATTATTCCGAAAGTATTGTGTACTGTAAGGGCAAACAAGATAGCCGAATTACGTAAGAATATGGGTGTGTTGTTGTCATCGTGGACTGGACATCTAACAGCGGATGTGCAGTGTAGCCTGCTTTCTGGCAGATCTCATGTGACATTTTTCAGTATATTTCCCTAAGAAATGCTAATCTGGGCCTTGTACTAGAAAAGGATGAGAACAGGATCCCTGAAATTGCACTCAATCAAATTGTAATACATGAATAGTGCAGAAGTCACTCTAAATATTATCTTCTGGGGGATGAGGAAGGGGATTCCACTGATTGTGACTGCAGTTTTTAGAGTAAAAATAATGAACTTAAAATATGTCTATTTTCAGTCCAGTTCGAGATACAGTTGTGACAAATGACCGCTGGGGAGTTGGTAGCATCTGTAACCATGGAGGCTTCTACACTTGTAGTGACCGGTATAACCCTGGACACCTTCTGCCTCACAAATGGGAGAACTGTATGACTATCGACAAGCAGTCGTGGGGCTACAGGAGGGACGCAAAGCTTGATGATTACTTCACAATTGAAGACTTAGTTAAGGTACAGTAGGACAAATGGGTGTTGCACGCAACTTCTGCTACTTCCTCCTGATTATTATATGGTATCATATTTCAATTCCATTTTTAATAAAAATACTTGTTTTAATTAAATAATGAATCAATGAAATCATAAATCATTTTGTTCATTTGCAGCCTAACATTAGTAGGATGGAATATCCATGTTATTAATTTTATAGGAATGACTATGAGAAAAGTTACTTAGTAAAAATTAAGTCAGTTTCTTAGAAACTACTTCCTCTGTGAGTAATTGGCCAAAGACTGAGAGTTCACTGATCCAGAAAGTCTCTCTCTGATTCTGGTAACTACACAGATAAGTTGATGAGAAGCAAACAGTTGCTATTTCACAGCTCCTATTTAGAAACTGCTGATTGAAGGCTACATCTTTTGCCCTTCTAGCTAGAAACAGTTTATACCTCTTAATACTCTTTTACCTTGAAAGGAGAATTTTTTTAAACGCGCTTATATTACATGCATACAGGTAAACACTTGCAGATGCAGAATATCCTGTGCTAAGGTATTTGATGTGTTAGTCAAAGGTATTTAAAAAAAAAAAAAAAGGTTTGAAACTTAAGAAAATTAGCGGAAAGGAAGACTTGTCTTTCAGATAAGACGCATTTAATTGTAAAAATTCAGCTAGTAAGGGGATAACTGTTTACTACTGTTACTTAACCTAAATCTGTTCCCTGCAAGAGATAATTTCAAGTTGAAGTAAGCTCTTTGCAGAAGCCTTTAATTCATTCAATAGCTTATCCCCAGCTGTCTGCCCCTCAGACATGCCCCTCACGTATCTCAGTCCTTGGTCTCTGGAGAGCAGTGTGGATGTGAACGCAAATGTTGAAGGACTCTACAGAAGAATCAGCAACCTACTTGCAGGTTGCTAAGTTCACAATATGGCATTGGTGCAGCCTCTTGAAGCCAGAACCTGTAATCACCAAAGGTTGAGATTAAAAAATTGATTAGTGAAATCATTTACCTCTTTTTCTGTAAGTTGCTGCTTGGATTAATAGATCCAGAGAGCTGTATTCCAGGATGAATGAGCCCTTTCCATCTAGATTAGATGGAGTATTTTTTTTACTGTTATGTCCACTGACATGAAGATATATTCATTCTTCCATCTTCTTTTGGTGTTTTTATAGTAGAAAATTCCTACTATAATATGAATGTTCCTTTTGAATCTCCATCTGTACATTGCATCTGTTACAGAAATAGTTATATGCTACATGTATTTTACAGGCCCTAAGGTCTATGACTGCTATTAATATGTGAACACCCGTTCTGTTATTGGTTCTATTTGCAAAAGGAAGAAACTGGGGAGATGTAAATAGTACTTTCAGAGACAAGATTTTTTTGGTGAAAACTATATATTAAATTTCTGAAACTTCCTACTGTTTTACAGTTGTCCCCATAAAATAGGGAGACCATAAACAGAGGAAGAAGAAGGTGTTTCAGCTTCAATAAAAATGAAGTGGCATCTATGAGCCGCGTTGTCCTCTTGTGTAGAGAAATAATCCCCTGTTTTATTAGTAAAATTCTCTTGAAATTCCCGCAGAATTCAAAATGTTTAAAAATTTGTAGGATCTTATTCAAATGTAGATTCAGTCAGAACTATTGGTGTAAGACTCTCTTTGGGCTATTTTCTGTCATTAAAAATTGACAACAGAGCTTCTTCATATGGGAGCTTACATTTTTTTCATTGACTATTGGGACAGCCCCCAAGCCTAAACACACAGCAGTAACACAGCCAGTTCAGTCCATTATTCTGAAGTAATGTACCAGGCTTTAGTAAGTACTTTAAAGTACATGTATGGGGTTTTTTGTTGTTTTCTTTTCTTTCTTCTTTTTTTTTTTTTTTAAACCATATGCTCTGTCTGTGTGTTTAAAAAACATTTCAGCAACTTGTAGAAACAGTATCTTGTGGAGGTAATCTCTTGATGAATATTGGGCCCACTCATGATGGTCGCATTGCTGTTATATTTGAAGAACGCCTGAGGCAGATGGGTACCTGGCTGAAAGTCAATGGAGAAGCTATCTATGGAACGACACCATGGAGAGCACAGAATGACACTGTCACACCGGAAGTATGGTAAGGCTACTGAATCAAAATGGAAAGAATATAATGCAGCAGAAGCTTATATGAAGTTCTTCATGACTTACAGCTTACTTTGTATGCTGGAAAGAGAAGTATGCTTTTGTCAGTTTAACTGTGCACATAAAGTTGTGTATAAAGAAATAAGTAGACAATGGGTGTCAGAGAACATAGTTTTGGGATGATGCTGAGGCTGAAGGGAAGACTGCATAAATTTTGTTAATGATCTTGTGCTGCTTAGTGTAGCTGGCTACAGAAACTGTTTAAAAAAAAAATCCAAAATATAGAACAGCTATGTAGTGTTTCTGTACAGTAGAAATACTGAGAGAGAAACACAGGAGAGAAAGAATCTAGAAATCTGTCTAGCATACCCCACATTTTTTTGTGAGGTAAAATGGTGCGGGGAAATGATAGCAATTGCTTGATCACTAAATTCAGCCGGTCTCTGGACTCCACTCTGCCTCTGTGCCTCACAGCTGCTATAACACCTAATCTATAAGGGTTTTGGTCTGACCCTCTTCTCTCCTTCACTGGGCTTTCTTTTACTCTCTTGCTCCCAGTTAGATCTGGCTATCTAGCCATAGCCTTGAAATGCGAAAACATTGTCTCTTTAGTAAAACTATTTATGGGAGTAATAATAAAATTGTAATTAAAATGAAGGAAGTCAGGATAAATGTTTCAAATATGTACCACAAGATTACCAAGGACAGACTGTGCATAATGTCTGCTGAAACTCAATTTTTAAAAATTACCTGGGCAGGATGAAAGCTTTGTTGTTGCACAAACCCCTATTAAATTTTTCTGTGGCGTTTCTATGTGCTTGAGTATGGATATGAATTATTTCCTGAATATAACCTGCAATTATCAGTTAGTCCTCCTACCCCACAACCTCCTTCCTAGGTGAGTGAGCAGCGGTATTATATACTTGCTAAAGATACAACAAAGCGTCTTTAACTTCAGCTCTTTAAAAGTCTCCGCTGTCTCTCGTTTGTTAGAACATATTCTCAAGGAATAGTAGTTTATTAAAGGGTATGGATTATCTGAAATGAAGGTTTATGTGTGTGAAAATGTAATTAATGCCAACTTTTCAAATCTGTTTTCCCTGTCTTGATATATATCAACTTTGATATATACCGCTTTGGAAGATTTACAGGGAAAACTGATATGCATTTCTCTTCCCCATTTCTAACCAGGTACACGTTCAGCCCTAAAGAAGGCAAAGTTTATGCCATTTTCCTTAGCTGGCCAATCTCTGGGACTCTGGCACTTGGTGAACCACAGGCTAAGGCTGGAGAAACAGAGGTATAGACTCTTCTTCCCCTGCTCCTTTAAAACACTGAGGTTTTTAACACATAATGCAAGAAATGAACATATTCCCAAGATGAGTAGAAAACACCTCAAGTATTTGTTATGTTCCATCAGTGTTTATTCTAGTTTCTGGCATTTGAGGGAATGCATTATAACTCTTAGGACAGAGAATATTGGAAGACGCCCAACAAAATGTTAGTTTTCATTCCAGGACCTTCCTTGTCATAGTCCTCCCAGTGGGATGTTTCTTCTCTAACGAAGTTAGACCTAGCTGTAACTAGGATATGTTTTAGCTTGCAAACTGAGGATCAGAAAAAGAGACCAAGTAGCAGGAAGAAACTGCACCTCCTGTTCCTAGTTTAGATTTTTCTATAGAAGTATCCATTCTCGTGACTTTGCATGGCTATATTTTAAGTGTTGTAATGGTGCAATAGTTTCAGATCAAGGCCTTGCACAAAGGGAAAGCATGCAAACTTTATTTGCCCAGGGATACAAAATAGCAAGTCACTGTGACCCTACATATCTGTCTTAACCTATGACCAGAGCTTGCTTTGAGGACATTGAAGCTGCACCTACATTTGCAAGTAGTGTGACCCAAGAGGAACAGATTTACAGAGCAGAACTGTTGGTGCTCAGGACTTGATATCCGTGCTATATGCAGTAAGGGGGGGGGGGATTCATTTTGGATTAGCTTTATTCTGGTTCCATGCACTGGATACTCAGTAGTAGCTGAAGTTCATTAACTGTGTTCCTGGACTGTGTCTTCTAGTTTAGCTTCATCTGAAAACAGCTGAAACAGCTTGTGATGAGGATGAAAGCATTGTCCCTATCTGCAATCAGTCATTTCAAAAGTGTATTCCAAGCATGAGCTAAAACACAAATGTACATTCATCTTGAATTTTGGAGAGGCATCTAGACTTTCTGTGCAGGAGAATAATGTTTCTGAGTGGTAAAGACTGGTCTTCAACTGTTGCCTTAAGTTGTGCCACTGTTTTCAGTGTTTCACAGCAGCTCTCATAAGCATCTCCCCACAGAACATATTTGTGCGTTGTTTGTGGGGGTTGTTTAGGTCAGCTTTATTTGGAGACATCTGTTTGCACTCTAAGGAACTGATGCAAATTGAAGACTAAATTCTCCAACGGGAAACTGTCATTTAAGACACAAGTGATACTAAGCTCAACATTTTGGTGCCTATATCCCTACTTTAAATCACATGCAAAATATGTTTGAAAAGTGTTTATGTACCTTTTATGGACCTAAATACTTCTAAAATTTAGACATAACACCAGTAGCTTTATTACTTACATGTCCACTTTGCAAGTATTTTTGCAAGGTCCTATGACCTTTAATTAGTCTTATCAGTTGGCTGATGAGTGGTATTTAAGGAAATCTGGGAGTAAAGTAGCTATGGAAGAACATTGCTTTTGTCAAATATGCAACTGTATGTACTTTGAAAAGGCTTTATTTTAATTATAGTTTTGGTTTCTATTTCAGGTGAGGCTGACTGGCCACAAGGAACTGCTGAAATGGGTTGCACTGGGAGAAAAGGGAATGCTGATAGCTCTACCTCAATTAACTCTTAAGCAGTTACCATGCCAGTGGGGCTGGGCTTTGCAACTGACTAACGTAAACTGAGCCATACACTCAGGTGGTAGCAAATTCTGACCCCTCACCCCCACTCCCCAAAAAAACTTCTCAGCACTGGTTTCTAAGTCTTGCTTGCTTCCCTGAGAAACAACAGTCATTTCACTTTTTTTAATAAATGAAAGATGAACTAATATTAAAGGATGGAAGGGAGTCTCATGAAGTCTAGTACTAGACAATTGAATCAGTGTGCAATTTGTTTCAGCACCTACCTTGACCTCTCCACTCCTCTTTTGAACAAGTTTCTTGCCAAACTATGTGAAGAGGTGCTACGTTTTTTAAAGCCCTGAGAACGAAGAAACCTAACTCAAGCCCCTGTTAAATTGATCAAGTGGCAAATGTAGCTGTCAGTGATGCAGCTTCTTTAAAGCAAGAAATACAACTCCCACAAAAACATACATTAAAGAACAACTGACAGTTGGAAAATAAGCTTTCCCATTGCTTGGTAAAAACTGGCAGTTGGTAGTTTCAGATAAGGAGGGTAATATACTTGCGTGAAGAGTCTTGTAAAGGTTAGGTGTTCACCACAAATAGGTGGAGGCAATGCATATTTACATCTTCATTTCTAATCATGAAACTCATTAATTTTATAATCTCCTACCTTTGAATAATTCAGTCTATTACTGGGATTAAGTACAGAATTTATAATCAGAACTAGGAGGGTTTTTTTTAGCTGTTTTGTATCATTTTATAAGGTTAAAGCTGACTCTTGTTTAGATGGATTGTTTTTATGTGGTTACCAGGGTGCCTTCTGTGTACTATTAAACAAACTATCTTCTTCAGTGACTAAGTTTTTTTTTTTTTTTTTTTAAATCAGAAGTTGTTAGGGATCTTCAACCTTGGCAGAAAGACAACATTTTAAGCAGAGGGTGGATTGTATCCAACTTGAAAAATCCCCAAACTCATGTGTCAGGATTACAAATGATAGACCTGCAATGTGAGGTTTGCAAAGAGGGGGAGGGGTAGGTTAACAAAAAGCATAAGTTATTTCAACACAGGCTTATTTTTTTTAAGTAATAAAAATAAATGCAAAACTATTGCTCTACAAATTAGATTTATTCTCCTTTCAACTGTGTCAAAACCTTAAGTGATTAGGCCAACGACGTATTGCCTTTTCTGCTCTTAAAGTTATTACACACAGACTTTATATTAAAATATTTTATTACAATACAGACAACTGGGCTCAAAATTAATACAAATTAAGATAAAAATATTTACAAGTTATTGTGTACAATTGCTGTTTGAACAGCATAAACAAGAACTCTTAAAAATCCACATTCTTTAAGTATTAAGCAATACAGATACCACTCCCCCTTCCCCCAGCACATTGATGAGGAACGTGCATCAGCTGGCAAAGACTTTCTGAAGACTGAGACACTCTTTGCAATAACATTTCAAAAGTCAAGGAAAGAGGAGCTTTCCTTTATAAAAAGAAAAGCTTTGAGGAAGAAGAGTATGCTCTGTGCTATTCTTAGATCATTATTGTTAATGTTTTTTTTCAAAACTTACCCCATCTCAGGCAATTTTTTTTTTTAAACAACTACTGTTGTAATAGTCACAAGATACATACCTTTTGAATCAAATAAAAATAATCATAAATAAAGGAAGAATTTAGCCACTTTTTAATAGAAAAGTCTTTACATACGGGGATTCTTTCAGTAAGAGTACTTTAAATGGGTGTTTTACGTAGAATTCTATTAGATAGAACAAATGTGGGCTCACTCCCAACTTTTCCAGTGTGTATGTTCCCTCTGCTAGTCTACCGCTCCTACACCATTATAAAATTAACCCAAATCTCATCAGTAGTCACAAGAGATGTTATAAATACATGATCTATTCCTGTTAACGTGCAGTTCATTTCTCTAGTTGCTGAGGGGTACTAAAAGCTTCATACACATTAGCAGCAAAATCTTTCACTTGTTCCATCATCAACAGGTCCTGGAAGACATTGAAAGAAGAATTTGCTTAAGCTATCACCCACCACTTTCCTGTTCCTGCTGCAGTATTTAATTGCATTCTTCATGAGAAAAGCACCTGGCGCTCCCACAGTGATTTAACTCAAATTTCTTGTATTAGAAACACTTACGAGCAGAACTGCAAATAGAATCAAGTTGAGAGACTTTTCTGTGTTTCTACACAGTTTAGTAAGGGGAAGAGATTCTAGAGGAAAAAAAAAAAGTATATTTTTGGAAGGTGCAAATCTACAAAAAGTTTAAGTTGTACCAGTTGCTCTTGCTTCTTTTTAAAGGCAATGAAGTCAAACATATCAAGGTATGTTATTAAACTGAAATTTACATTTCAAAATTTTATTTGGTATATTTCAAATAAGGAATATTCTTACCTGAACAAAGTGACTGGGAGTTTCACTGCATACTGAATGGATCTGTCCATTTATTATCGGAATTATCTTGGCTAAAGGAAGACTGACACTGGAAAGACTAGGAGAGAAAGAAAATAAAATGTTGACCGTGACCTGCTCCAATATTGGTAAAGCCATTAAACATCGTAATTACAACAACTAAATTATTACTTTATAGGTAAGAGTTGGTAGAATAAGTTTGCAGTCTTTGCAAAACTAAAAACGTACAGATGAAGTTTTGTTCCTTATCATGGCTTTCATTTATTACAGAGAACTACCAGAGCAAACTTAATCTGATATGTTGGTGTTCCTATTACACAGCTTTGCACTCGCTTCTCATGCAAGAGATACGTGGTTTAGTCAGAGCATGTGCGTTTGTGTGTGGGTAAAGAGTTGTCAGGAGTATCAGTCTAAAATCTCATGCTCTTTCTAAACTAGGCTTAGGACAGACAGCCAAACTAGAACCTTTGGGATATTTAAGTGATAACAATGGTATACATTTAAATTAAAACCATTACTCTTTTAGAACCATCAGTTATTCAGAGAAACATAGGCTTTGACAGGAAAACAACTTCATACAGAACTCAGCTCTTGAATTTGTAAGAGGGACTCTCACTGCATTGTTTTAAAACCAAGTTGACTTCAGAATAACAGCTATTTTTACATAGTCTGATAGAAAGAGAGGCAGAAGATCTCAAGTATTATTATCTTGTTCAGCATACCAGGGAAGAACCTAGCTTTCTGTTAATGCTTAGGCTGTATGTAATTGGACAATCATGGTAATGCCCAATTCTGTTGGGAGTTACACTAACTGACAGTCGGAGACTGGGGCACACAGAGCTTATCTGCCAACTGTAGGAGAATGCTATGCTCCTCACAGCTGCACACAGGGGTATTGCAGTATGTCTGTCAGGAGTCGTCACCAGTGGAGTAAGTCCCCCTTAGCTAGCAAGGCAGCCTACCTTTACAGTGATGGCAAAAACTGAGAAATATAAATCTTTTGATTTCTACTTTCAGATCCATTAGTAATCATGGGTGAGAAGAAGCATACGATAATCCCAGCTCTCTACTTCATCAAAATGAAGAGACAGTATTTGTTCTTAACAAGCAAGAAACAGAATTCTTTCCAGCATGAGAACTTCACATAGGCAGGAAAATCTATTGGTTTTTTTTTGGATTCACTACGAAGCCAAAAATATTATCACATCAGAACCACAGCAAAAGAGAAGAGTTACCTATTTACAGAGCCAGTCCGACAGAGGTCCTGTTCAGTAGGTCTAAAAAACTCGGCCATATTGTCCAGCAATCGACTGAATCCTCTGTTTAAACATGTGCTTAGAACTGTACCAAAATCTGGACTGAAAGAGTGAACAAATGTTGTTTTTGATTTCTAGGATTTATTTTTCCAAACTAAAAAACGCTATAATTACTCAGTGCTACAGATGTCCCTCCCATAAGTTAAGATGTACAACACAGATGAAAGGCCATTAGCATAGCCACCTCAAGAAATACTGGCTCCCCAAATAACTCTGTACAGAACGAGTCAACCTAAGATTAATGAAGATCACATAAATCAAAAGCATTCATCACTTGTCTATTTCTTATTAAGCACCAACATAGAAAGGGCTTTTCTCATGCTTAAAATCCTCCAGGTGTCTAGCAGCTAAATTATAAGAACAGTTTGGCATTTAGCTTAGTTCACTTGTATTCATTGTTCATTACAGAAGTCTTACTTTGGAAGCTCTCTTGTAAAAGGATGAATACAGACACTCATAAAACCACGCATTACAAATAAATTCTGATAAAGGAAACTTAAGCCAAAATTGGCGTTTATTTTATCAAAGCAAGTAAACCCAATGAAATCACTCCCAATTTACTGTAGTATAAGCAGAAGAGAGATACTCCTCTGTTCCTGCGTAACTACGGAAAACGTGAGGAAGGGTTAAGGAGATCTGGCTAAGACAGACATCCTGGTCATCTTGTCAAGGCAGGGTTATTTCTTACAATTGATTTGCTATTACTGTGATCAAATAGATTTTCTAAATGCATGGAAAAAAACATGGTTTTGTTATAGAAGAAAAAAAAAAAATCATACTCTAAAGAGCAAAAGTTTAAATAATATACTCAAATTCCACAGAGTTTCAGAGCTCTCATATTTCAAAAAATCCCAGCCTACAACTAGTGAATTTAAAATTGTAATGTAAATGTTAAATGGTCACATTTTGGAAATGAAAATTTCACCATCTTTTTATATGAAACCATTTTTTTTTTTGAATACAGGATATTTCTCTATACCTTTCTAGCATATCTCTAGTTTCATTAAGTAATTTAATTGTAGCAGTGTCTTTTTCTGTGAGTCCACAGGCCTAGAAAAAGCAAAGACAGACACTGTTTAATAAGAAATCCATTGGCAACCATAAGAATAGCAGCAGCAACGGTATAGTTATACACCCTGGAGTCAGGTCAAGACGTGTGTTGAGTCAAATCAATTTAAAAACAGATTTTATATCCTGATAAATTAACTTGTTTGTAATTTGTACATGTTCCTTTTGATTGATAACTGTTTTAATTAAAAATATTAGAAATACCAGACTAACTGAGCAAAGTATGTTTTCTACTTCTGACCTCCAAAACAGATAAAACCTGCATATTTGCCTCAGTTAAAGGGATAGGTATATGTGGTCACTTACTGAAGCCTAAATTTCTTCCTTATACTAGTTTAATATGAAGTTAAGAATGAGTTTTCTCCAACTCCATGATGTGGATGGAAACAAATAACCTTTAGGAGATTTAGGAAACTATTTTTAATGTTACAACTGAGACTTGATACAACTTTCTCTCAACTCTCCTGTTCATTTTCCAATCCAAATCAAGATAGGACTTCAGCACACCATCACTTTCTTGTGCATCAGCTGAGATACTAAAATTGTCCATGATCTCTGCTGGTAGGCAAGTGCAAGGTAATATGATTTAGCTTAGCGCTGTGTTAAGCTGCCTTACGTTACAGCACGCACCACAGGCGAAAAGCAGTAATTTGGCTGTGCTGCTGAGTTCAAAACTGACATTCTGAGGATGACACTTGTTTTCAATAAAATCTGAAGGTACAACTTTACTTTGCCTAGATTAAAGAGATAAGGACACTTCATTAACAAAAGGACAGGCACTGCCATTTACCAAAGATAGTTACCGTTGTACAGTAGTACCAAAAAAAAAAAAAAGGCTACAAAAACAAACCAATTAAAAAAAAAAAAAGAAAAAAGGCAGATGAAAGAAATCAGAACAAATACCTGGCTAGCCAAGGGGTTTTCTTCATCTGGCATCAGGTAATGACACAGGGGAGAGTAAGATGCAATCTTATCTGAATCTTTATATTCCACTACTTTCCTGATATCTTTAAGTTTCTGTTCCAGCTCCAAAAGAGACAAGGTATGCTTAAGGGAAACACTGGAAAGGAAAAAGGCTACCGTGTTGATTGCAGAAATTAATAATGATACTTCACTAATTTATTCATAATGTGTTCACAAATGAAAATCAGTATGTCTCTCCCCCTCCCCCCATTTTGATAAAAGTCACTGTTTTGGGAAAAAGTCATCACAGTAAAGATAAAAAGCTAACCACAGAGAAACGTAGACTCCTACCTTCCAAAAACTTTATGTACAGCTTGTTTAACAACAGTTATTAACTCAGTCAGTCCTAGAACAAGAAAAGTGTCAAAATTATTCTAATGATTTGCTCAATTGTAGAAGGAAGTAGTATTTTATAAGTGTACTTAGCTTATAGCACCATACCATCTCCTAAAAGGTGCTGAATACTTGACAAATACTGCTGCTGGACTTCAGGGGGAGCTAGTGGTGTCTATGGGGAAAAAAAAACCAATAACTTTTGTAACATGCCAATAGCAGAGAGCAATGCAAAAATCCTTTCGAGCAGGTTGTGACCAATTTCCTTAATTTGTATAATATACTGAGCAGATTCCCCCATTCTCACGCCTCTGGAAAACAACTGCATTTGGTAGCTCTCTGCTGAAGAGAGGTTACTTCTGAATCAGAGCAGTTTCAAAGTATAGAATAAGGAATTTAGAAATTTCTTCAAAGAAAAGCTGAGGAAGAGGTTCTGAGAAAAATACATCATGACTTCCCTTCGGTCTTTTGCAGTTTACTAAGGTCTTCCTTCTCCCTTTCAATCATGTGTTCAAGTCATTACAGTCTAATCTGTAATAGCCAAGCACCTGCCTGTGAGTCTGGCTATTTTTTTTTCCTGCAGACTTTGGGGATTAGCAAGATGCCTCCTAGAATATCTAGGTACGTAGTTACAGGTTGTCAGATTTGCAGCGGGAGACAACAGTCTCAAATCTTGTTCTCTCTCACCAGTCACAGGCTGTAGCTTCCGATTCCTTCTCCCTGACATTAACCCAAGGGATCTTTCTTATATTCTCTAGCATTTTTCTCTTCCATACTATATAGGTATCTCTTCTATCTTTAGTGGCACAGAAAAGCTCTTTTCAGTTTGCATTCATATAAGGAAGTCCCTTAGAAAAACTGCACTGCAGGTGAAACCAGACCCTTCATCTCCCTATAAATTTAACCTAGCAGAATAAGATATTTAGGCTTAAGCGTAACAAAAGTCATATAACTCCCTATCTAATAGAAAATAAACTTTTGGAAATTGAGACAGGATCTCAGGTTGCTCCAGCATAGTGCCTTGGAGCTGATCCTGTCAACTTTCTCCTCTACTGAAGAAGTAACAGAAAGAAAATAAATTTATACTCCAAACTCAGCTTGCCCAAAAAACTTTTTCAAATTTTACAAAACAAAACGTGACCTCCATCATCTCTGCCCCTCCTTATGACAGCTTTTTCTAAAGCCCTCAGACATGCCTTGGCATGCTCCTTCTTGACTTTCAGCAGGAGCAATCAGAGAGGCGTAAGACAACTGATCAAAGTTTGCATCCATTATTTTAGATAAGCCTTCCAACAATTCAAAGATCTTCCTCTGTACCATAGGCATTTGCTTACCATTAGTGGAATTTATTTGTACTGAGCAGTGATAGCTACACCATAAAAATGAAAAACCTTGTTTAGCACCACCAACGTAGACATTTAGGTAAACGGGCTTTGGGAGCAACTGGAGTTAGACAGTCAAATGTAAAAGCCAACAGTTTTCTTCGTTAGTTCTCGGAAAACTTAACTGGGGGAATTAATGTACATGCTAGATATGAATTAACCTTCTGTGAGCCATACAAAAGCTGACAAAAGCCATTCTGCAATATTGCTAGTATTTCATTAAGCAACAGGATCACCAGATCATCCAAATTTAGAGGCAGTGCACACACAATGTATCTTACTATCAGGAATCCTTCCACATCTCTCACTCTTACAGCACTCTTGGTTTCATCCTAATACTCCTAAGCTATACCCTTTTTATCTCTCACTAAATCATTCCTTTACATCCATGAAATTACACCTTTGAAACAACAGCAAAAACAACTTACTGTGCCATTCTTGCAGACTGCAGCATTATCTAGGTAGATGTAACCGCCAATAATATTTAATTGGACTCGCAAAAGAACTACTAGCATACAGGTACTATATACAGCTACAATGCTTCTTGTGAAACCTTGAAAAAAAGACAAAAAAAAACTTTATCTTTAAAGAAATAATGGCAAGACGAGGAGGGGAACAGAGCTCTCCAAGACTCAAAGCATGCTAATGATTTTTAAATGCACAGTAGCTTCTCTCATCAGCTGCCCTAAAACACATTTTCACAACTCACAACCAAGGCGATCACAACTCTAAGATGCACAGTGGCTAAAGTGTTGCATGATCTGGAATACTATATTAATATAATTTAGCATTTTACACAACATATTTTGGAAAAAAAAAAAAAAAGTCATACAAATTACTCCAGAAGGTGTACCCTATAACACATTCCTTTCTAAGGAAAATGAATGTGCTGTCAAATCTGCTTTCTTCACGAGGCCAGGAAATATAGACAATAGGTTAGCCCTCATCATGCAATCAAGACACAGAAGGCGTAATAGCAGCTCAGAAAAAGAAAACAAAGGTTACCACCTAAGGTAGGAGCAGCTAATATCTAAAGAAAGAAAATGAAAGTGAGCATCAACTACCAGCCACTAGGCAACAGAGGATGTGTGGAAGTGGCATGAATAAATTTGGATGAGTGCTAAGTAGGAAGGACAGGGGAAGAAAGGAACCAAATCAAAAGTAGGATCCACAAAGGAGTTATGAAAAGGAAAAAACCAAACCGAAAGGAAGGAAAGACAAAACCAAAGGGTGTGTGTGTGTGGGGGGGGGGGGATAACAAATGGTACTAAGAAATCAGAAGGACTATTTAACCCCAACTATGTGGTATTTCACCATGTAATCACTCGACTTCACTGCTCCAGCTTCCCATCCTCTTCTTCCATCAGCCAATATATAAAATGATGAACCAAAGGGTTCCACTGTTACGGTGCTTACTTGAAGCTAAGGCTCAGAAAGAGGAAATAGCTGGCCACATAAGGGCTGGCTTACATTTCTGAGAGAAGTTTTCCGATACTTTCGGTACAGAATTTTCTGAAAAACTAGTTTAATTTTTCCATGGTGGTACAGAAAGTTCTCACAAATTTTTCTTAAGTAGGATAATATGAGAGGCAGTAAAACTCTTCACACTGAAGCTTCTGACTTCCCCGAGGGATATTAAAAAATGCTTAATTAGGAGGGCTTGGGGGGAGGGGGGGATTTGGAGGGTGGTATGCTATCTTCATATCTACTGAAAAAAGAACCCATTCTGGTATACTATGTGCATTTAAAGGATCTGAAAGTCATTTTTAAATTTATAGTAAAGATTATGTAGATGCAATCTTTCATTTACACTTACTTATTATCTTTAAATCCTCCCATATTTCTAACTTGTTTGCTGGCCTGTGGGAAAAATAAATGGACATATTAAACATTAAAAAGTGTATTTTCCTTGGAAATTAATAAAGCAGCTAAATGAAATAGTAGAGCTCCCAGGCAAGTTTATGCAACTTTTATAATTATTTATATGAGGTTTATGTCTACACTGATTTGTCTAGTTCAGGAAAATAGTATATAAACAATGCACTATGAAGTCATAGAAAAGATAATAAAACTTGAATGTATAAACACAGTATTTAGTGATGTGGATTATATACAGTTATATTATCAATTCTGAGTTCCTACACTACGCAGTCAGAAAAAAAGCCCTTTGATAGCACCAAGTGGTTAAGTCTTTTCTGGGGCCTTCATCTTGTATATATTTAACACAGACCTCAGTTCAGTAGGTCTCTCCATATGCACCTGCGCATAACAACTGCAGGATCAGAATTTCCATCCCACTTTTCTTAGAAGATTCATCATTGCCTCAACTGGTTTTAAAGTATAGACTTGACCAAAAAACAGAAACAGATCCTGACCATCTGTGAAACAGAGGTACTGCCCCATCCACACAAATGTAAGCTTTATGTTTTCCTGTCAAGAGGTATGTTTACTTTTTGACCTAACCAATTCCTAAGACTGTATCTATTCTACAGTCAAAAGAGCAAGACCGTAGATTGCACAGATGCAGCTGAACTGCCTAAAGTACATGACACATTTAAAACTACAAACCAGAGATAACGTTAGCAATATAGCTGCAGCTATCAGAGGTGAGAGCAAGTTAATCATCCAAAAATTTTTGTCAGCCTTTCTCTTTTGAAAGGCACTGTCAGTAAATAATGGTTACTGTATCTCTATGATAAACGAAATAATTTGTTAAAGTAATCTGCGAAACATTTGGCAAAGTAATACTTTCAAAATCAAAAGTAATACTTTGAAAATCAAAGGTAAATATGCAGGGAAGATAGTTCAGATTAGCCTATGCTTAGATTTTACAGTAATCTAGTTTATAAAAATAATGCACTTTTCATTAGAAATAATTCCTCTGAACAGGCACAGTTCACTGTTACAGGATGTTTTCATCTTTCTGGAACACAAACATGCACTTTGTCATTAGTTTGACCATTACACCATCTTGCACATAAACAATTTTAATTCTTTTTAGCTCACCACTATCAAATAATGCAGATGAAATGATATAATGAACTATTAAACCTACAACTCTAGAAAGAGACGGATTAAAGAAAGGATAGCTGGAAGAGATGCAGAGAAGACCTGTAGCACATATCAAGACAGCTTACACATGCTATTTCTCATAAGCTAAATTTTTATAAGCCATTGTAGAATAAGACAAAGGAAAGACTTAAAAAAAGATACTGTAGCATTTCTGTAGGTAATGCATAATGCATATAATGGGACTCAAAACCATGTGTTACTTATGAGTGGAAAGTTTTCCATGTCAGCAGAAAAGAAAGATAAGAGAATATATCAAGTTCAGCCAGTTCATTTGCACCTTTTATGTCAAAACATTTTATAGAGCTCAAGCTTATGAAGTTCCTTCTCACACCACAGGACAACAGCAATGTATCAGTTTAAGTCTGCAGGTATTAAGTCTAACAGGGGAAATACACTTTGCAGTCTTTGTCTGTTGCCATTTATTAGGATTCAGCTACTCCACTTTTATTTCACATCTGTCTATTTAGGAAGCCATCATCTGCTACAGAAGCAAGGCAAAAAGTAACGCAAACATAACACAGAGGCTAGCAATAAAGCTCTGTTGAATAGATGAGAGATATAGAACATTCACAAGACTACAACAGCAACTGCTTTGCCCCACCTCATTCAAACACACTGCTTTAAAACAAGGAGGACTGACAAAGCACTAACACTGGTGGTCTTGTGTGGTGCTCCCTCTTGAAATGTTTCTTCGGAAGACTGAAGCCTGCCTCCCCTTTCTACTCCTGGCCACCCCAAATTGCTAAAACAACGTAACAAGTTTTTAAATGCAAGGAACTTCCAGGATTTTAATTTACAGGAGTTTAACTTAACAAGATCTTATAGAAAGATTACATGAGAAAAAGAATGTATCTTCAGGCACATGAAGAAAGGTAAATATCTACATCAATTCTTTCGTCCACTCAACAACAATGGCATTGGAAAGGTCTGAAGCAGTTTGATTCATCTTCTCAAATCAAAGTGGAAAGAAAACAAAGCCATACTTTGGTCTATAGCACAAGAACATGGAGCTTCTTGAACAACTAACCTTAATGCCATCTCTGATGTATTACTTCATGATCTGTGCCCTCCAACCCCCTCCCTGCCATTTCAATTCAAGAAGTCCAAGCATTGAGTTAAAACACCCTCAGCTAAGGTTGGAAAAAGGAGCATTAAGATACAAACTCTACTGTAAGAGTACAGTCTAAACAGATATCCATGCTTACAAGACACTCATGACCTCAGCTGCACGTAACCAGCATTTGTTAAAACATTTGTTCGTTACAACAGTAATCTCATCTCCGTTCTCATGGGGATCACCAACTTTTCAGAAGCGTCATTATACTTGTAAACTGCTCCAACTAGTCAAACAAGTTGGAGATACCAGATACGTTCTGATGAAAGAATGCATGCTACAGAGAAAAAACAAAGCCATTATGTACCTTTACCACGAAGCAAAGGTTTACAGACCTTTGCAGGCTGTTTTGCTGTGCAGTCTCGATGACAAACCTGGTGATCGATGTGATCCCTTGTTCATTCAGATGAACTTTTCTTTGAGTAAAACTCTTATTACAACAAACAAATTAAATATTCCATGAAAATTAAAAATTTTCAATTCCTTATTGTTTTGAGTAAATAATGTTCAATTACACTTATTAATTCTCAAATAAGCCATTATCAATGCATTATTCAGTGTACAATTCCCATCACAAATACCACATTCTGTGGCCTGGTTGTGGGTGGCTTTGGACGGAAAAAGGACAATGACTGGACAGGCATTTTATTAAATGCTGGACAGCTGAACTTATAGCTACATAAATAAGTTAGTGGGAGGTAAACTACAGAGGCGGTTTAGAGCGAGTCAGGAACCCTGCATTAACTGCCTACCTAATACTCTTACTCCATGCTAAATGCCAAGCAGCTTACTCCACTTTTTCAGTATGCTATTTTGCACTTTGTGTGTTTAAAAACATGCTATTTGTTCCTGCAGTTATAATGAAAATAAGGTGTTTTTACCCTGCCAGGGATAAGAAACTTGAACAGGTCAGAATTGGAATGTAGTGGGTCCATATTCACTTTTATCACTAGTTTTACTACAAAACAAAGTATTTCTTCTATTCGATTGCTTATAAGTAATCACAGGCTTATAAGTTATTATCACAGGCAAGTGTCTTTGTCTATGAGTGTCAATTACTCTAACTTTTTTTGTTGTTGAGTAACTTCACAGCAAAGAAGTGTATCTAAAACTCTGTACGTTCCTCTTTACGTATGACATGCCTCTACTTGCTCTACTAAAAACCCACACAACAACAACACTCACTTCTCATAGCTCACTTCTTTCAGACAGCTATCCACTTGTAATCTCACCTTGGATACTTCCCAGTACCATTTACATATCTGACCTTGATAAGATTGCATAAACAATTTTAACAAGCGTAACATCAAAAACTCATTCAAGATACTGCATCCTATTTAACAAGAGGATCAGATCCCGTAAGCACTTATCTGCCAATCTTACAAGCACTCACCAAAAACTATGGCTCTCATTGCAGCAGCCCAAAGCAATGATCATTTCTTGTAATAGCTGGAGAATGACAGTCATACCTATCAGACTATGCCTAACATGACACAAAATATTTACATAATGATTTCAAAATACTTTAAGAGCAGTGATTCAAGGGGACAAAGATTCAAAATCTTGCACGTTCTCTAAATTACAAACACATTATTAAAACAAAAAGGCTTTATCCTGTGATCAAAAGACGTTACCCTTAACACATTTAACAAAACAGTCTTACCTATTTTTCAGTAGCGATGTGAGACTCTCAGAATTTAACTGATGCATTAAGGCATCCCTCAATGTTGGAAGCATTGACAGCACTATCATTGAAAGAAAAAAAACAAAACTTGTCGACGTCAAAAAAAAACATCTTGAACCTGTCCCCAACTCTCATTATATACTCACTCTCACTCAGTAACTACTATATAGCATAGATATCATGCTCAGCATGCAAAGCTGTGAGGACAAGCAATGGAGGAAATCCTGAGAGTGCTCAGAAGTGCAGCTACCTGCTTGCCTCTTAGCAGCTCAGGAAAACTGCTGTCTTTATGTGGCTACGTGGCTCTACCTACAGTCACATACTTACGACATGCATATCTGCATGTACATGCCCTCAGTTCTCCAGAAGTAAACTGGTTAAAATCTACACTGTTGCATTTCCCAGAAGAGAAGAAAAAGTTTTGAGTTGTTTTCCAATAAAAGGGCCAGAAAGACATGTGAGAAAGGTACGTTTTAAAGAAAGGAAAGCTTGCAGGAAAAAATCCTTTACTTCTCGAAAATTTAACATCCAAACTCCTGGGAACAGGAAACGGAAAACAAGCATGCACAGAATAGAATAAACGCTAAGAACAAAATATGAAAAAAAGGGCAAAAAGAATGCACCCTGCCAGACAGAAGGTACTTGGTACAATGAATGGCCAAAGAAAACTTAGCCCTTGCAGTAAAATCAGTCCCAGCGCTACAAAATGGAAAAGATTAAAAGAGAAAATATAGATTGATCAGGGATAACAAGGAACACACAAAGCATTTTCAGCCACCCATGAAGCCATTACAAATTTCCAAAGAAGGAGGAAATACTGCCCAATTTGTGTTACAGAAATATTTTTGAACGACATGTACTTAAATGAGTGACGATTTTGTTAAGCTCTGTCCCACTATCTCCTCTCCACGATCCAGAGACAAACGCTAAAATACAATCGCTTTCATTTTTGCCACCAAGCTAGCGAAGTACGTTTTAACCGTTCTAAGCATAGGGAACTAATGTGTTGGTGGGTTGTTTCTATTTACAGTAAGAAACACATCAAGTTCTGTGTGTAGCTTACTAACAACATGCTATAATGAATAAGAGAACTAATGCTGTTGTAAATTCAGCACCTTTTTTGAATCTGGGTGCTGTCTCACCTGTCAATACTACGCGTCATTCAAAAGACTACAGAAAGGGTTCTGAACTGATAAAAGCTGTAACCTTCATGTATTGATGTATGCATGTACGGATGGATATATTCAAAATCAAGGGCTGAGATGACCTCTAGAAATCTTTTCAGTCCTCCGTTCTTTTGATTCTGTTTTTATTACATAAACTGACTATATTTATATAATAGTATTCAATTTGTAAGATTCTGAATCCAGCTACATTTCTTACTCTTCTCTCATCTCATCAGTATGTAATATAAATCCCCAAATAATTCCACCTACCAAGAACAGTAAGTATTTCCTCATCTTACCTGTCATATTGCATGTCCTCTGATTACTTTCAAAATGATATTGCCTTCGCGCTTGGGCGATGTATTCAGCTGCTTCTCGTTCTTGGATTTCTCTGATTTTCTTCTGCCCATACTTCCCCAGTAAATACACTCCTGCAGAGAGATTTTTATGCGACAAGTTGCTTTAAAAATGTGAAGAATCCCCCCTTCAGCCCCTTTCACTGGTTTTAAACCATAAGAGTACATAATGTTTTGAGGGAACATGGGGGTCTCGAGTATTTGAAGGGGAATGGATGACAGTAATCATCAAAATCATGTTTTCAAAATGAATTAAAGTGTCAAGGGTAATGATTTGAACACGATAAGAAAGTTCTAGGATGAGACTTCTTGTCCTTCAACAAAGGCATTCTTGGTACTGCTGAAGAGTGCACAAGCAGTATTGAAGAGATTGAAGCAAAGATTACGCAGAGAAAAATGCAGACTAACAGAAAGAATAAAAAAAAGAAACTTACATGCATTAAGTCCAGAGAAGAATAAACATGGAAAATCTTTTTAAAAAGATATCCTTCTAAAACTAGCAGCAGAGAAGTCAGAGATAAAACTCAAGTCTAAAAAAATCACAGAAGAGAAAAATGATACAGGCCAACAATTCCTTTGTTTGCTCCTGACACTTGTGCATAGGAAGAACTTTAGCTTCAGCAGGGCTTCACTGCAGGCCTCAGCTGCATCATCTTCTCCATGGGCTTCTCCATTTTCCCCTCCCATCCTCTGCTCCAATTTCTTACCATGCCTGCTTCCTACTCTTCAGCTCCACACTCCTCCCACTCTTGAGGCTCTAATTATCCCCCATCATCCTCACTATAAACCTCAGTTTCCACAAAGACCATTCTTGCTCTGTATTTCTTCCGCTCCCCATATACGCATCCTTCTGAAGTTTCCAAGTGCTCTGCCCACACCCCCAGGGGTTCACAGACCTCTCCAGGCTGCCTGCAGCTCGCTTCTCCTCTTTCCTCATCTCCATCTCTCTTCCCTTTCTAAGCCATCCCTGAAGACACCACTGTGTCTTCCATACCTCCTGCAGCACCTTCATCCACTGCAAACTCCTCTGTACGAACTCCACGCTCCCCAGCCAGGGCATCTCATACTCATCAAGTTAATTTGCTGTTTCCTATACACACTGCTAGCAGCAATTACCTATCCAGGAACTGTCATTTCTCTACATATCAAGGTGTTCTCATGTTCTCATTCTCTAAAGAATCTAAAGAAAAAAAAAAAAAGGAAGGGATACAGAAAAGACTACTTTACACTTTGATCATCTTCTGCCCACTGGGGAACAATTCCCTGAATACTGAAATTATTCTGAAGAGTGCCAGACCTGGCTCTATTAAGTCTATAATGGCACGCAGAAGAAATCTGCTGATCAAGTCTTTTTTCTTTTCCTTCCCACCAAGCACTTTCAAAATTATAAACATAGAGCTACAAAGTTTTCTTCAAAGTCAAAACTTCAAGTTTCAAAAGATAACACCTAATGGAGTGAATGAATTCAAAATTTAGCAGCTGCTGAACGCTGAAAGTTGTTAACTTTTTGTAAGTCAAACTCACTGGCAAATAAAAAACAAAAAAACCCACACATACAAAACCAAACAAGATTTTGAATTCACAACATAGTTCGGTTATCAGAAGCTTTCAATACATTCTCCCAAACTGTCATCAGTATTTCAAATGATACGTGAAATTTGTGCCCCTAGTATCTACAGCAGCAAAAAATATGGCTATTCATATTGGCATTATGTTTTTTAATAGGCAGCTACAAACCAGACCAGTTTCAAACAATGACTCTTGTCCATTTAGTTACCAAAAGCCTCAAAAATAAAAATATGGGGAGTGATTCTATCTTGCCTCAACGTTGCTTCATGCAGGCTAATTACTTCTCACACATGGAAGATCCACCCCATCAAAAGCTAAATATCACGGTTCCATACACGTAAAATGCGATTTTCCCTCTGTAAGTTTTAACCAAAATGAGAAAATTAACATTTTTATAATGATGAATTAACATTCATAATTAACATTTAAATACAGTTTTCTGTAAAAAGATAATCAACTCCTGTCAAGAACCAGCATACATTCAGAACAAAACACTTAAGGTTTTTTTTTTTGCAGCTACCTTACTGAAACAGGAACAATTAATTTTTTTTAGTATGAGCAAATAATTTGTTGAATACATGTTTTTTCAAACATTTTATCCCAACCTCCAATTCTAATTATATTCAGATACAGTGGTTTGTCAAAATAATTGTTTGTTTTTTTCCTAAAAATAAATAATTTTACTCCAAGTTTTAGGGCAGAAAGGTCTCATAGGTATGAAAGAGCCTCCTCCTGCACCTCACGTGGTGCAGGCAGACATGAGACTATAAGAAGCAAACAATTCAAGAAGGATCATGTGCATGCCCTAGAATAATATGCTAGAGTAGCATCTTCATAATTAAGACTGAGACAGCTAATTGCTTAACAGTTGATTGTTAAAGCTGTGTGATTACTCTGCACTAAGTGCTGCTGGGCCTCATGAGGGTCCAAAGTTGCATTAACACTCATCCAGGTTTAACAAGGAGTTTCCAGAGAAAACACTCATCTAAAATGGTGCAACACCAGAGTATCAGCAGTCTTTTTTCTCCCCTCCTCCCCCCACTGCCAGCCTTAGTTTTGATCCGTCACTGATCCACGTTATTTACTTCAACATGAGCTTCATTTTTGGGGATCCAACGCATTAGAACTTAACCCAGGTAAAAGGTATACGTACATAAAGCAAAAGTTATATCATCCACATAGCTTAAGGGAAAACAAGGAGCCAAATAAAACTTCCATGCATACAGGAGACTGTGACTCTGTTACTAACTGCATAGCTCCTAAGTGCTCCCCTCAGCGCCTCCAAGTACTTTGGGGAACACGACACTGAACCAGGGAAATTCTAGTCCTGTTCCGGGCGGCTTTGTGACCACACACTTCTGCGCACTAGTCACACCTGCCTGCGCTGGGAAGCAGAGCTCTGCAAGTTTCTGGATCATGGGATATTTCAAGGAGCTCAGGAGTCTGCGCGTGTGTTCACGTTTTACTTCAAAACTAGTGTGTGTGCATCCATAAAATAATTCAGAAGACTCTAGGAAAATAGTACAGACTTTGAAGACGAAGCTGTATGCATTCAACGAAAATGCAAGTACTTATTGCTGCTTAGAGTTCAAAGTAGAACCAAAAAAGCCATATCCTAAGAATGGCCATAATGTCAACATTAACTAAAATAACATTAAGAAACTAAGTTAACATACTGAAAAACCCTTACATTAAAACAAGAAAAATGAACATCAAATTTTCACAATAACCGAAATACCTCAATTCTCCCTCTCAAGAGCGGATAGGAGATCTGCAGAAAGTGGTAGCAGCACCATAATACTCATGTGCCCCTCTAATTAGCTAAGCAGTTGAACAGATTTTCACACAGTATCTTTCCCATACGTTCCATATGAGACCAGGAACTAAAAAAAAAAAAAAATTAGCAATACACTGCATGTGAGACTATCCAAAAGACAATTTCAATGTAAACCTTTTTCCACCTTTGCTACAATGCAAACGATGCAAGCAACTACAGTCCGAACATTTCTGAGTCGCCCAAGGGTCAAACATAGATTAGCAGTGTAAGCCAGGATTACATCAGCTGATGTCTGAAGATTCAAATACAGGAACCCCAGCAAGGATCTGATACCACTATACATACTGCTCTCAAACTAACCTGCAAAGTGAAACTTATTTATACTGGCTATTCTACAACACAGGGAAAAAAAAAATCAGCGTTCTACCATATCCATATCCCGTGGAAGCAACATTTTCATTTATCTGTTAACAATGAATTGTGATAAATATACTCTAATGTCTCTCTTATACTGTAGCACTCTATAGTCTCTTCCCATTTAAATGCAACTCACAGGAGAAGATAACAAGATCTGCAGGCTCTTTACACACTCATGCCAGTGGCCTCAAATAGGAGGGATATTTCTCATTTCACATGAGTTACCAATTCTTAACTGTTTCCTTGGCCCTTTCCTTTCTTCACGGTGAAATGCAGAGATGAGTAAGAGGCTGGGATTGTTAGCCAGGAGGCATCAAGAAGCTTTCAGGAAGCCTCCTTGCACCCCTAAGTAACCTTTATCCCCACTGCAATGCTTCCCTCAAATAAAGTGAAAAACTTCCACTTCTGAGAATTTCATCAACGTAGGAATCACACTGATAAACAGCAGTGTGCATCCTTCTAGCACATCAACAGCTCTTAAACATCAGGAAAGAGGGAGATGACTAAAACTCAGGAGAGAAGAACTCGGCTCTGGAGCCCTAACCCTTGCCCTGTGCCTCAGACTGACCCCCAAACCATCGGCTTTCACCTGCCAGGCAACACAGGCATCGGAGGGTCAGGCACACCAACACAGAAGACACTGCTGTACCATGACTTCATCAAGCCAGCAGAGTCTCAGTGAGCACCAGCAAGCTATAGCTCAGGTATAAAGAAAGCAAATAAGAATGCAATTAAAAAATAACAACAACAGAAGGAAGTTTTGGAACAGGAACACATCTCCTTTTGTATGGGTAAGATACAGCTGTACTCACTGCGTAGGAGGCGGTTACAAATTTTATTTCATACTCATGTCCTGAAATAGTAATTACTAGGGTGAAATATTTCCAAATAATGATCTCTACCACCATTTCTTGACATGAGTCTTTCTGCAACTTCTGCAAGCAGTGATTTGTCCTCATGTACGTATTAAATCATGGGACAATTGATACACAATTGTCCCATTACAGCTGAAAACCATATTTTAAACAGGAAAGCCCTAAAACTTTACTCTCTTGCACCACTGACTTCCAGTTCCATCAAAACCTATTTGTCACCCCTTCATTAACGCAGAAACCAACAGATGTTTTTTTGCTAGGCGGAGGTACTTCTGAACTGAAGTGTTCCTTCTGCAAGACGAAGGTTGCAACAGATGAAATCTGAGTAATAATTTAATCAGCATTGAAATCAGAACCATACCTTTCAAACACACCCTGAACTTGCTCTTCTACAGCAATAAGTGAATTTCAAAGCAGTAAATCATTTTGTAACATCCACTGAAATCTGGGTTCAGTGCTGAGCGCTGGGATAAAAGCCACTTTAAAATAATTCTACCTATCCAGGAAGGACCTAACATGTCCTTGCAGTTCAAACATGGTAACTCTCTCTTTACCTTAAACACTTCTGGTGGATTTGACCCCAGAACACACTCCAGCTTTTGGGACCCTGAAGAGATTTAAGTCTTCTTAGTATGCTGTTTACCTTCAACTGCTAAAAGAACAGATGCCTGAAGAAAGTTTCTACGGGGTCTTTGCCAAGTTCAAGTCTCAACCTTGCTCAATAATTCAGGCAAATTATACCTATATGAGTTGCTCTGCCATCAGTTTGAGTTCTTACGTCAAGGTTTTTGCAGCAATTTTTTCTGCTTATGAAGATGTAGTGTTAGTGTTCACAGAAACACTGAGAACGACAGTCAGCGATAGCGTACACGGAATCCATCCCAGTAAATAGAAGCAAGGGTGCCAATCATCTCAGATTTAGATGCAATAATTCTTCTGTAATATAATACAAATTGTATCAGTAATTAGGTAGAGTCTCTTGTGTACAATTTCATGAATTACTAAATATTTCCCATCAATCTCCGACCACCTGCAGGTCGAAGACTTAAAATCATTACAGTCTGCAATAGAGGTGTTCCATTTTCCTTTGTCACATCCTCCTTCCCAGGAGATGCACCTACAGCTCTTAAAAACCACGGGAGAGAGACAGATTCTAGTCTCCGATATTTAACAAGCAGATCTGGGTGCTTTTCTCAAATCACTCAACCACTTGTGGCTGCATCCTACGACTCAACATGAGGCAGTATTTTTTGGAAAAGAGTCAGTGGTGGATCTCAGGGTTCTGATTTATTAGCAGTGCCAGCACAGCTTACCGTGGTTCCTGGAGTGACTTAAAGTCTGACCTACAACTAACATATGGATGGCCAGAGTACTCATGATTCAGCTGCTGAGCCACTGTAATGCAGCAACCTCGAGTAAATCCTCTCCACTTCCCAGGTTGCCTTAAAATACTGTGGTGTAAGTTGTAGTTGTTGGCAGCTAATGATGTTCTCCGGCTTGTGGATGCCCCAATTCACTACAGAGTCCTCAGATATAACACAGCAATTCAAAGTCCTCAGATACAGCACAGCAGGAGGAAACAGGTACTTGGTCCGTGCTGCAGGCAATGAGAGAATAGTTCAAAATTTACAGTCAGCAAAAGTTGAACCACTTGTTAGAAGCACAGCATCTTCTTTTTTAATCAGTCGCATTTTAAATGACTTCATTTTAGTCTCCATAAATTCCTTTTGTTTAAAAAAAAAAAAAAAACTTCACTCAGTAGCATTTTAGTGAAAGTGACACTGAACTGTACATAAACAGCAGCAACCATAAGGGAAAACGCTGCAAATTCACCCTGGTCCGCAGTGTGGCAGAGGGTCCTTTACATATTAATTCAGGATTTCAGGCTGTAAGGACTACTAAGAGCCATGAGTTCCACGATATCTGCTTTCCCATGTAGACATTGATCCATGTTTGCTAGAGGAAACTAGGACAACAAACGCTTGTACTATCCCCATCTGTCCGCCTACTACTCTCACAAGGACAGTTGAAGGTGTGTGTGGGGGGGAACAGCTTGCAGGTTAGCACTTCGTATATGAAAGTAAATCTGTTTAAATCTAACACTGTGGGCTGTAAGTGTGGTGACTCAGAAACTGGTAAACATACTGTCCTGCCATATTTGCAGTCAGAAACCTGCCAGGTGAGGGGGTGAACTGCAGAAGTTGTTTGACAAGTACTTCAGAAATATCGTTTAACCTATTACCATATATTAATGTGCACACCGTTGAACAAACACAGAAGGAATTCATCCTGAAAGGATACAGAGGAAATAACAAATAGGGCAAGTCAAAATTATATATAATTCACTTTCACAAGAGATTTCACCCGAAGCAAAAGGTGAAAAAGAGTCAGTGTACTGCAGAAACCCTTTAGCCTTCAGAATTTTTAACCGTTTAGGCACGTTTCAGTGGATATAAACAAACACAAAATTTCTTAGCAACTCTATAACATCTAATTCTGTGTTGCCTCCATAAAACAGAAGATCAGAAAAAGATCTGACAACTGAGCATGCAAAGTGGCAGCTGTACCTCTTGAAAAGTAGCATCTAATCCTCATGAAAGACCATTTTTATCAGCTGTACAAAAGTGCATTTTACTATTAAACACAGAGATGGCTCCAAGCTGTTCTTTTAAACATAATCCTGGCTAAAAATAACCCTATAATAACCGGAGCATAACCACCGCAGGGGCCAGACAAGAGCCTTAAGGGAACAAGAGCGGCCAGAATAATTAATGGCAATCTCCTCCTCCCCCCACCCCCCCCCCAAATAAAGTTTTGCGTTTGCAGTTGCTTTACCCTTGACAATTCACCCCCACGCACGAGTCACTCCGCGCCTGCCAGAAACCACCGGCTTTCAACCTCTGCCCTAAAAACAACCTTAGGAAGGTCGGCGCCGCTGCAGCGCCGCTGGACGCCGTTTCGAAGCGCGGCGGACGCCCACCCTGACAGCCGTTACGCAACCTGACTCCCTTGCCTTGCACGACTGAAGGGATGATGCGCCCCCGCGGGGCGGGGGGGGGGGGGGTTTCCCGCTGTCTGAGCTCTCCAGAAGTTGGCCGGCTGGCTGCCTCTCTATTTAGTCATTTGTTCGTGTTTTAACAGCAACCTCGACCGGGCGCTTCAGCCGAGCAGGGAGCACGCAGCCGGCGGGCGGCAGGTAACGGCGCCACACGGCGAAACTCCCGAGCAGCCCAGGAGGCCGCGCGCGCGCACCCGCCGCCAGCAACGGCCCCAACGGCGCCGTAACGGACCCGCGCGGCCGGCCGGCCGGCCTCCCCCCGCCGCCGCGCCGCGCCGCGCCGCGCCGCTCACCGCCGAGGAAGGTGCCGAGGAAGAGGCATTTCTTCTTGTGCCGCTTGAGGAAACGCCAGAGCGACCGGAGCATCCTGGCGCGGCGCGGCCCGGCGCCGTTCGCCTCCCCGCCTCGGCGGAAGGGGCGGTAGCGGCGGCTCCCGCCCCCGCCCCCGCCCCCGCCCCCGCCCGTTGCGGCCCCGCCCGCGGCGCCACCGCCGCGCCGGCCCCCCCCGGAAACACCGTCCGGCGGCCGCGGGTGCCGGCCATGGAGGACGAAGAGGCGGCGCTGGCCTGGATGGACCAAGCCCTCGACGTGGTCAGGGCGGGATGCGGCGGCACCGACCCACGCACACGCGACACGGACACGCGCGCGCTCCCCGGGGAGCCGAGGGAGGGGGAGGGGACGCGAGGGGAGCGGGGGCCGGGGCGGTGGCGCCTCGTCGGGCCGTTGGCGCCGTGCGCGTGGAGTCGCTTGTTTGAGTGTTTCCCTCCTCATTTAGCGCTTTTTTTTTCTCTCTCCCCCCCCCCCCCCCGGTGGCGGTGTGCGCCTGTGGCGGTTTTGCAGGCCAAAGAAGCCCTGGCGCTCGGGGAGGTGCCCGTGGGCTGCCTCCTGGTCTGCGGCGACGAGGTGCTGGGCAGGGGCCGGAACGAAGTGAACGAGACCAAGAACGTGAGCGGGGGCCGGGCCCGGGCCGGGAGGGACCGGGGCGGCGGGGCCGGGGCGGCGGGCAGCAGCTGTGCCAGGCTGTCAGCTCCTCGCCCCGCCGGGGCTGAAGGGCAAACCGATGCCAGGGGTGACTGGCGGAAGAGAGAAGCAGGAAAGGCGATGAAGCCGCGTTGCACCTAGAAGGCACTGTAGCGCCCGGAAGGGCCTTTAGGTTTCAGGCGTGCCCGTTGGAGGCCCTGAAAAGCCTGTAGTGGGTGAAGAGGGCGGCGCGGGCCCAGCTGCGAGGCCTCCCTGCTGAAAGGCTTTCCACAGAAACGCCGTGGAGGACGTTTACGTTATCAGCAAGCTAGCTGTCTCCCACGAAAAAATAATTTTGTGGAAACGTTTGCTTCCCGAACTGTCTGTCCCTATGTGAGTTAAGCCCACTGACTAGAGCTCTTCACGATAAGAAATGATTATGCAAGTGTACTTAGTATACAAAGGCAAGGAAATATACAGGAAGCCTCATTTCTCATGAACAGAATTGAAGTACTGTCCAAGTTTCCTTCCGGAAAAATGCAGTAAAATATTACGTAGTAAAAAAGGTAACTGGTAATTGACCCCTAGATGTTCTTAGATATCTGTCTAAATGGCAGAGGCTTATTTTTAATTGCTAATCACGTATCAAAGATATTTGTTAAACTTACAGAATAACCCTTCCATATAATAATACAAAGAACTGAGTAGACTAAGGATATTATTTGGCAAAACGTTCTTTGAGAAGTAAAGTTGAGTTATGATATTTCACATGCTAATTGCTCATATTACATTATATGGTTTTCTGAGGGGTAATAAAACATACACTGGAAATCTAGCTCTGCTCCTTTTTTAGTAAGACTTCCTTACAAATAAATGAATAAGTAAATAAAAGGCTCATTTTTGGAGGGGGTGGGGAAAGAGAGGAGTTGGGGGAGTTGTATGGTTATGAAATATGTAGACTAACAGTCTAATGTATAGTTTATCAAAATTATTCCTTGGACAAAGATGTTCTCTCTAAAAAAATACTGCCATTAAAAGTTAGACCTGATACTTACAATTTTAGCCATTAGATTCGATCTTATGGATGCTGAGAGACTCATTAAAGCCAACAGGGATTTTGTACAACTTAAAGTGTCGTATAAATGGATCTGCATGCAGGATCAGGCCTTAATTTATATTAGATGTTTCTAATCCCAAAATATATAAAAAAGATGAAAATGAGTCTTGTGAGTTCAAAAATGTGACAGTAAAGGCAGATCATTATATTAATTTGTGTTAAAGGGAAATCTGTAACAATAAAATAACTTTCCTACAGCTCACACAAGTTAGATGAAATAGAAGGCAGATATTTGAAGGTAAATAAGGATAAGCACTATGAGAAAGTAGACACTCCTTGAGAAAATTGTGCCAGCGATGTTAACACACTGTAGGAATCGTGTTAATAAATGGGCAGAACTTAACTGAAGAGGCTGATGACAAAAGCAGAGTCAACTTCAAAAGTGTTGTGGAAGCTTCTGGCCTCTTTGATATTAATATCAGAGTTTCCTGAAGGTATGTGCTTAAATCCAAGTAGCCTGATTTCAAAAATCCTGGCTGCTTTTGGGAACAGTGAACTGTTAATATCTTTAAAAAATCAAGTCATTTTTCAATTTCTTTTTAGCTTGAATATCTTTTTTTTTTTTTTTGGTGGCTTAATTTTCATTAATGCTTATAATGATTGCAAATGCTGGGTATGCAGCGCTTTTAAGTTTCTGATCATATACTTAATTGCTCCATATAGTCTAAAAGAAATGTGAGGTTGAAAGACACGCTTACTGGGAAATCTGAACGCTGGAAATTGTGTTCAGTTTTCTCCTAATATTTTCTGGCATTATTTAGGAACAATCCTGGGGGGCGGGGAGAAAACTCTCAAGCCATTGAGGCAATTCCAGCAGACCTCATAAATTTAACGAGTTCCATTTTAAAACTAATTTCTCGCCTTCTCGCCCCAGCTTATGTTGGAAGGCTTCTCCACAACATAATTCCTCAGATGGTTAGAAAACTTTTGATTTCCAATTTAAACTTTTTGTGGTCAGTTTGTGTCTCTCTGTTCTTGTGCCAGCATCATCTAGTATTTTAAACAGCCTGGATGTATTTAAAGTCATATCCCCTTTTGGAATTTGTTTTTCTCTGTTAGTCAAGCCAACTGTTTAATCTTCTCTCTGAAGATAGCTCTCTCTTTCTGTTCATTCTAGTAATTTTTCTCTATATCCATTCCAGTTTTAATTCATCTTTCTTGAATTCAGTTAACCAGAACTGTATACTTTATTCCAGGTGGACGTTATCCCATGCCTTGTTTGATAACAATAATACTTCCCTCTCTCCCTGGAAATAATTCTACTTATCGGTTCTTGAGCTGCCTTTGTCTTCAGCGCTGTTTTGTTATACCTTTTTTTTTTTAATCCTGTCTTCAAGGCCAGCTGCTTCTTAGGTGATACTCTGACCCTTTCTCTTCTAGTGGTATCTTTCATCAGATGTCATTAGCTGTGTTCTGTAGGTGTTTCTCCAATTAATGCCAACATCGGTAGTGAAAACTTTTAAACAAAATGAGTCTTTAAGCATCACCAGTAACAAGCTCCCTCTGGACAAGCATTTTTCATCTCAGTACAGCCTCTCTCCTTTGCTTGCCCACCTTACATGTCTTGCATTGTACTGCTTTCCTCAGACTGACTAAAAATTTGCAGTGGGGTGTTAGGCCGAATTCATTGCAGAAGTACATATAGAAAGATCAGTGGTGTTTCTCTTCCCTAAAAAGACACGTCTGTCAAAAAAAGTTATTAGGCATGTCCAATGTCTTATGTACATCCATTTTGTGTTTTATTTCATTTCCCTTTTACGTACTTGTCTTTATTTTACCTTCACAGTTTGTTCTGTTGCCTGTTTCGCTACCGAGACTAGCCTGGATCTGTAGATGTCAGATCATATTTCTTCATATTTTTTCATTTGTGTGACTCTGTTTGCTCTGACAGGTTTCAGTCATGTGATACTCTGTCTTGGTGTATTAAAAGCTTTGCTATAGGATTGGCAGCTTCATGCACCAGCTCGTCAGTATTTCTGTGATGGATGTGATCTATCATCTTGTTCTTTGCCCCTCGTCCCTCTTTGATCTCCTAAGAATTTCGACATTCTAATGTCTTAATGCTGTTTGTATCTTATGCACTGTAATTTCTGTTTCCATGCTTTTGTTCTGCCTTCCCACCCCATTCTCAGCATCACCTTTATTGAAAAGACAAAATATTAATTTTGTTTTAGAGCAGTGCTGTAGTTATATTTCAGCTTCATCTTAGTAGCTGTACCTTCTTTTCACATATTTTGTCTCAAGCTGTTTTCACTGTTTATGTAGTTTATTTTGCAAGGTCTAACTCAGCTTGACTTTTGGTGATTCTTCCTTTAGCCTTTGCTTTCTGATCTCCAAAATATAGCTTTCTAATGCTCTGCTTTTTTCATTCTTTGCAAACTCTCCACTGTTTAAAAATAGTTATTTATCCAGTTATGTCTATAGTCCTTCCCTATCTTTTTTCCCCTTGCTTGAGATTTAAATTGCCACTAGGCTTTGTGTCAGAGAAATTCCATATTTTCTCCATGTGTAAGTTCTTGCATCCTCTGATCTAATTGACTGGAGTTAGGAGCAGGCAGCGTCTTTATCCCTTCTTTTGTCTTGTTCCTAAACTGTTCGTTTTGGTGAAAAAGTTTACTTCCTCAACGTTTTTAGATTTTTCAGTCTCTCTCTTGTCACCCTGCGTACTTTTTCTGCTCTACATGTCCATAGAGAAACACGTTAGCATCGGAGAAACTGCTTCTCATTCTGTGGGAGTAATTCTCAAAATTATTGATCATAATCTAGGAGAGATTTCTTGTAGAGAAATTTGATACTGGGAGAAGGAAGTGTATATACAGCTGTGTTTGTTTTATTGTTTTTCCTTAGGAACATGGATCTAGCATCAGCGTTTCAAAACAGTTAGGCATGTCAGTACTTGATTTCATCGATAACAGCACAATGAATATCTGTGTAAGACGTTCATTTTAAATAGCCTGATGGTAGGTTCACAAGCTTGTGTCAATACTGTGTTCCCTCTGGCAGCTCCCATACATGGTTGCTTGCTCAGTCTTTCCTCAGACCGACCTTAGCATTTTCTTCATATTAACATATGTGGCCTTTCCCAAATAGAATGTGTGGGGGTTTTTTTTGTCATCTCTCTTCGCATGTATGATGCAATTGTACGCTTCCCACTAAAATGTTTTCTGTTTTAGGTTCTTTGTGAATACATGCAGGCTTCTCCTCTTTGTTCTCTCCTGTTGGGTCACTGTAGCATATGTCTTTGCCCAGAGCGTCTTGCAAGTACAGTATTTGATAATTGAAAATGAAGTATTGTTCCCATTCTTAAATTACTAATGATGCCAGGAGATAATATAGAGCTTTGAGCTTTAACTTTCTTTGCTCTCACTTGTTAATTCTTGTCTAAGATTTAGAAAGTAAGCTTTTCAGGGTAGGGATAGTATCTTTATTTGTCTATAGAACACTTGGCAGAGTTTGGGGCACTATTTTAATAATGTCAAGGCTTTCTCCACAGTGACATCAGCTTCAAATAATTTCTTCTTACAACACCATTTGCCACTCTAAGAATTTTCGTTTTTGCCTTGCTACTCTTACCTGCTTTTGTTTTTTTGACTTCAAAATAACGTATAGGATTGGACAAATTAAAAAAAAATTACAGGCTTATAGAAGAATATGAATTAAGTCAGTGACCCAAAATGAAAATCATGTTTTTCATATGTTATTTTACACTCACAGGAAGTCAAATAAAAATGACAGTCTAGTCATAGCTCAGCAGAAGATACTACCTTAAAAACTGACCACCTGGCTCTGTCTTCCCCCATATCTTGTCTCTAAGAGTGACCATTGGCAGATGCTTAAGAAAGGAGCTCAATACACAAGAAAAGGGTGAGGTAAACCTTCCCCTTCCATATCCTCTCCCTTTTGGGAGTGCACAGCTCAGGGTCTTCCAAAGTCCGAGATTGCTTTGGATCATTGTTTCTGACAGCTATCTGTGCACGTGCCCTCCATGAATTTGTCTAAACCTTTTTTGAACTCATTTATGTTTTTGGCTTCCATAGCATCCTGTGACAATGAGTTCCACAATTTAATTATGTGCTTTCTGAAAGAGTACTTCCTTTTGTTTGCTTTAAATTTACTGCCCGATAATTTCATTGGGTGTCCACTTGTTATGAGAAATAATAAAGCACAGTTTACCGTTTGTTTTTCTCCACATTTTTCACAATTTTATAAACCTCTACTGCAGTACTCTCCTCCTTAACTTGAAAAAACGAGTGACTATTTCTGATGAGTTACAAACTGCAGTCTGATTTGTCTCTTTTTGTATGGAGTGTTCTGTAACTCTGGTAATCTTTTGTCACCTTAGGGTGAATCTTTTCTGATGTTTCCGTATCTTCATGAGGTGAGGTGACCAATACAGTATGTATTATATAAGAGGTGGATGCACTGGGATCTACTCTATGGTGTAATAGTCTTTTCTGTCTACTTTTCTGTACCGTTACTGTAAAAACTGGTATGATTTACAGTAGATGCATGGCTGCTCTAACTTGTCTTCTCAAGATCAGCAGAGGCATAAAAGCTACTTTGTACGTTCAGTAAAGGCAGTGTCATGGTTAGGGGCGTGTTTTGTTTCAGAAATGAAGGCTCATTGCTTACATGTTTTCAGTTCATACTCAGGAGTTGAAAAGCCGATACAGAGTTTGTTTCCTCTGATTTTGGGGACGCAAAATTAGAATTGCTACTATACTTCTTAGCTACAGTAGCCATAGGAGTTCAAGAGGATTGTTGTGCTTGAGGGCATTGCGCCTTATAGCTTTGTAAGGTGTGCGTACTGAGATTTCAGCTGATGTGATCTCATTTAGTCAGTTAGGAAACCTTTATGACAGCATTTCATCACAAAGTCTGGAGGAATTATGTCTGTCTATTTATTCAGATGCACGTTTTCATTCTGAATGGGTTCATTACTGTGATCACAAGTGTGCTGTTGGAATGAATTTCTTGATTGTCTCTGCTTACCACGCTTTGGTTTGTGCCCCAGAGCTAGCAAACTGTCTTCCTTTCAGGTGAAACTATACTGAAAAGATGCACTTAGGGAACACATGGAACGAACTCCAGCTGCTAATGGCAGTTCAGCCCTCATGACCAAACAAGAGCTAGTCCAGTCTGAACTCCCCTGAATTGGTGTTGAGTCCTCCACGCTATTTTGCTTTACAGATACACTCCTATTGCACTGCACTATCACTGCACTATTTGCTAATACAGGCATGGGCAACGTAGATCTCTGTAAGAGTTTTAAAACATTTTTTTTTAACAATGTTAAACTTATCACTGAATCATTTATGCATGGGTCCTTTGCCATATATTGTAGAGCAGCTCACAGTTATCACCACAAATCTTCACAGAATTAAACCTGAATCTAAGTCCATGGATTGTGAATAAATTATTTAAGGTCACACAAAGATAAATGCAGCAGAGACAGAAGTACAGTTTGGATTGCTAAAGTCTTAGTCTAATGCCTGTCAAAACTATTCTTTTGTCAGAAAAGATTAAAAAGACGGAACATACAGCCTTAATTCAAATAAGCGTTAGGCTTGGTGACTGGAGGGATCTTTCATGACTAGTATTTTGTGATATTTTTGCTGTGGCATTTGATTAGCAAAACATACTGCAGCAGACATTACAGAGCATTGGGATGTTACTGATTTTTTTTTCTCTCTCTGCAATTATAGTCAACACATACTTTATTCTGTTCAGGTTTCTGTGCTATTAACCTATCACTGTGGTTTATGAGATACTGGCCATTCAGTTGTCCTGAACAGCAAAGAGGAATCAATGTTTTTCCAGTGTTTTTGTAATCAACTGTATGGTGCAGTCCCTGCCTATTACATGAGGGACTTATTGTGCATGTACATATCCTCAGGCAGCATTAAACATAAGGTATATACACAAATTGAAAGTACTGTGCCTACATGGTAGACAAGGTAATTCCAGAAACATACTGAAATTAGTGCATATTCACAGTATATTCACTCTGTGCAGACACAGTAACGTTTTTAGAGGATAAGAAAGGTGGCGGTGGGACCCAGTTAGTTATTATTGCCAGAGACGTTCATCTGCCTCGCATTCTTGCTCTTACAGGCAAACTTGGGGGCTCGATCTGTTGTTCCAGTGGGGTTTGTGTAGCCCATAAACCTCAAGGAGAGCCCTCGGGTCTTATCTGGTTATATAGGCATGACAGAGAGGAGAACTTCTGAGCTGACTCCTCTGCCTAGAAGCAGGCAGAAGAAAAAACTGGTCTGAGCTTGTGGATTTTGTGTATGTTTTATATGAGAATGAATATGTGGTTGCTCGGATTGAGTATTTCTTCTGCAGTTTGGGCTGCGTGAAACTGAAAATGTGTTTTCATTAAATCACTTCTGTGGCGTGAGCCAGCAGAGGGGTGTGCTAAAAAGAGACCGCTCAAGAAAACATTGCATTGTTACTTTAACAAAAGTGAAAATAATTGCATTACTAATAGATTAGATGTCAGGCCATTGTGCCTTTGAATTAAAAGAGGAATAATTTTATGGCATGGTATTTTATTTCATTTGTATCTGTACAAGTGAGAACGTTAAAGCTGACGATAATGCAAACTTTAAAAAATGTTTTTTTTTATCTCCTAGGCTACTCGACATGCAGAAATGGTGGCAATTGATCAGGTCCTTGAATGGTGTAAGCAACACAACAAAGCCCATGAGGAAGTGTTTCCAAAGACAGTGTTGTATGTAACTGTAGAGCCTTGTATCATGTGTGCAGCCGCCCTGCGCTTGATGAGTATCCTTTGGTGCTTATTCATGCTGCGAAACCATGTCAAAATGTTACTCATTTGGTAATGAGCCACTGGAGAAGAGCTTGACACTCCCAGGCAAAGCCAGAAGAGATACCATATTACTGTCTGAGACAGTGCACACACCACTATTTACTGCGTGGTAAATAATGAGAGATTCAAGAATGAAAGAGAAAAGGTACAATTATGGCAATGATTTCTGTTAGGGTTGTGAAAATACATTTCAGAAATATGTTACTATGTCAAATCAGCTGTTATTGGCCCAGTGTTTAGTTCTGTAGAAACAGAAGAGTTTAACAATTAGTAAAGCAAGGCTTTGTATGCCTCCACTTTAGGATTCATGCATATCCTCTTCTGAGGAAGGCTGGACGTGCTTCTTCAGCAGTACATCCTATATTATTGAGAAATAAGTTCTGGTTTTAGGAGGAAGGAATTGTAGTACAGATTGGTTTAGTTTAAAAAGTACAAGCACATTTTAGTGAAGTTTAATGACTACTGAAATCGGGCTACTCTACTTCCTGTGCTTTCTTTTCACTTTTTAATTCCTTAACTCATTCACATAAATTCCACGAGTAATATACGGCTGTCAAAATGAGCGATTTGGAGGCTGTGGCTCAGTCTTGAACATTGCTTCTGGTGACTTGGTAGACACAGGAGAACCATTTGAAGTAAGCTATAAAATGTTTTCAGCTGGGGTACTATGTCTAGTTTGGTTACTAGGCTTTGAGAATGTCATGTATCAGTTTAAGAGGACCCAGATGAAAGATGATCAGAAGTCCAGTAAACTTGATTTAACAAGAAAAGGATGTAAAAAACCCTAATCTTCTTTAAAGTAAAGAAGATTGAGGGAAAGTCTAAAAACCATCTTCAAATATTTAAAAGGATGCATCAAAGAGGAAAGGAAAGAAGTATACTCATGGGATGATGTAAGAATAAATATGTCTAAAATGTGCAATACTCAAAACAGTAAGTGTATGCTGCAGGAGGAGGCATAACGGAAAAATTATTTTAAATGTACAAACCTAATCGATAAAGATCAAGTAACAGCTACTTTAAGTAAGTTATTGTTTCTTAGCTGAGCCAGTGGAACTGATTGTATTTGTGCTCTCAATCTATCCATACAGAAGGTAAAGTGCATTAGCTTAATCTACTTCATATAGCTCAAATCCCAAAATACGTTTGGACTGCAAAAGTGGCTGGGAAGATTTAGTTTAGACATCAAGAAGCTTGCTGAACAATAAGGGTACTGAAACGGTGGAACTGAGTGCCTGGGAAGAATGAGGCATCTCTGTCATTGAATGTTTCCAAGAAAGGCTGGACAAGCATTCAGTAGAGGCATAGTATACATAAATATAGACTTTATAGCATTATAAAATTATACCCATATATATATGTGTGTGTGCGTATATATATGTGTGTGTATATATACGCACACACACATATATATACACACACACATATAGATAGGGATTATTTATCGCATCATACACAGTTATAGATGATCCTGCCTTGTACAAGGAGACTGATTAGATACCCCTTAGAGTTCTTTCCAGATTTAACATTTTTGATTTAATGAATATAAAAAATAAGTAATGTATTTCAGTACACTATAGTAAACACTAAAGGCTCGAGGTTCAGAGAGCATTTCAGTCAGAAAGACTATACTGTTTGGCAGTGTAGTGTAAACATATTAAGAATCTTTCTTTCAGGGAGTTTATTTGTGAGACTAGTATCTGAATTAATTTCTATACTCGGTACTAAGGAGTGTTCATTTGATAACAACATTGGCAGGTGGTATTTAATTTTCCTCTATGCCCAAAACAAAGAAAGGAAAAGATTCATTTTACTACAAATCCTTCCTTTGCTCCTCTAGGCAGCTGCAGTGCGATGCATAGGTATAATTCATTACCTTCTAACGCAGGTGGATGTTCTCTTAAGTGTTAGTGGCATTAAATGCTTTGTCATTCATGTTCATGGCTTGGAGAAATATTTCAGAAGGGTCAAAAAGACCTGAGAGGTGACTGCTAGGAATAAAGAATAGGTATGTTGAGGAGTGTTTTCTGGTAGGAATCTTATCTACAAAATGTGTCTCTCTTGCATTTCCAGGTACTTCCGATTTATATGGAGTAAGTTGAAAGAAATGAAAGTATGAAAGAAATTAGAGATTGCGTAAATATTTTACTTAAGTTACTAGAAAAGTTTGTTTTACTTAAATTTAAGTAACTATAGATGATTTACTGTACTAAGCCTTAACATTGCATTTTTCAAATGTATTAGGTCTTCAGCCCGGAAAGCAGATTTTTTCTGACCCCAGATAGTTAGAGATGCATGTTAAACGAGCAGAATAGACAGTACAGTTGTTTACAGCTATTTTGTACCTGAGGCATTATTGTGAAGAATAGAGTATGTTATTCTCAGATGCGTTCATGAACTTTGTTCTGATTTGAACAGTGCGCTGCTGGCTATCGGGCCAAAGAAGCTGTGGAATTGTTAAAAGCTTTCTACAGACAAGAAAATCCCAATGGTAGGTTTCACCGTTATGGATTTATTTTGATCCTGACCTAACTGAAAAGAATGCTGGCACTGGTGGTATTGTAATTCATTTCTGTTGTTTTCTGTCTGTTTCTCTCTTCTGGGCAGCACCAAAGTCAAAAGTACGGAAAAAGAAACATCGTAGTTAGACCGGCACTGATGGGACACAGAAACTCACAAAATAATGATATGTAAAGATTTCTTCAGTGTCCTCCTCTTTCAGAATGGATTTTCAAATTAAACTATATCAAATATGTTCTGTATAGTGTTTTTACTAATAGAATATTTACTACCTGTTTCTCCCCCTTTCTATATATCAGTGATTTCTTGCTGTCATACAGGACCAAACTAAAGAATAAGTGGGTTTTTTTGTTTTGGGTTTTTTTTTTTTTGAGGAAGGGGAACATTTATAGTTCAGATTGTTTTTTACAGCTAGATGGATCCACTTAAAATGATGTTATTCTGTACAATACATTCTAGAATATTTTTGTTCGTTCTGTCTGTGGAGAAGCATCTTGCTTTTCAGCAGCAAACGTTCGCTTAGGTAAGTAAGTAAAACACTTAGAAGATCACATTTGTCAGCGCTTCACAGTCCACGTTTATTTAGTCAGGAATCAAAAGACATTTAAGGAACTGTACAGTCCTTGCCGAATGGAGGTGAGACCATTGTAACAGTTCTTCATTCTTCTTTACTGTCTTCTCTAGGGTAAGCCAAATTTTCAAACATAACTTGTAAAAGTTGCATACATATGTAAACAGGTATGTATGCAGAACTGCACGGCTCATTCTTTATTTCAATATGCAAGTGCTAATTAGCATAATCAAGTGTCACCTTTGGCTGCACAGTGTTTTCATATAAAGTTGCTGAGACTGTGAAATCTCTCTTTAGAATGTGCACTTCTCTCGTGAATGTTAGCATATGAAACACTTTATGGTTAAGAACCTACTAGTAAGGGAGATTCATTCTCAGCCACTAAATCATGGTAACCGAAATGTGCAGCCAGATACATGTGAAAACAAGGAAATGGAATTGTTAATAGTATGAAGAAAATAGCTTTGAGACGATATGTCTTTTCAGAGCGTTGTTAGCTTTGTGACTTCCTTGTACTTTGCTTAGCTGTGCAGTAATTTATGATCCAGAAGAGGGCCTTACAGTTCCACTAATGAATTAGGAATACAAGCCCAATTCAGTCTGGTTACATTCGTCTTAGTGGATAACTATCTTAAGGATTAAACCATTTGTTGTTTAATTGGTTGATATTCAGAAATTTGAGAAATGCTTTACTGTTTTCTTATTGTGGAAGTAGTTAGAATTCCGTCACTATAAAAATTAAATACAGTTAAATATTTTACATATTTCAAACAAATATGTTGAAAATGTTTTTAAAGAGCACTAAGAACGTGACTTTCTTGGCATTTTCCCTAATAGCTTAGAATTTATTGTTTATGAATTTACTTACTGTTTACAAAGTGAGAGTGGAAAGAAGTATTTTTACCATGATAGCTATTTACAGAGTTTAGAAATATTATTCTTTTAACTTATGTTTTTGACCTGTCTTATATCCTGAACCAGTGGCCCTCTGACTCTTTTCCTTTCCGTAAGCAAAAGGACTACGACTGTGTTTGTAGATTCCTTGAGCTTCAGAATTGCCAGGACTCATGAAACAGACACCTAAGCTGAGGACTCATGAAACAGACACCTAAGCTGGAAAAGCTCTGAAAGAAAATACCTTTTTTAATGACTGCAGTGGCTTTAGGCAAAAGAAGGGGGTCACACTTGTGGTTGTTATTTGGCTGGCAGTATGAAATAGCTATTATGTATATAAATACACCTCTGCTCCTTTCTTGGCCTAAGTTTCTTGCACCTTGAAGAAGTCACTAAAGTCTAAAGTAAAGGAAGACTTTAGACTTCTTCTAACTTGCCATTAACATTAATGGCAGTAGGAATTGGGAACCTACATATTATTTTGGACTGGAATCTAAATCGCTGCTTCCATTCTTCTGTAGAGTGGCTAGAACACTTTCCTTCCCCATTTGTTGTTTGAAAGAGGACTAGTGTTAGTACTTGGATACTGTGGCAGTAGCAACCATGTAAATAAGTAGACAAAGGGCTGGTAATAGGACAAAAGACATTTAGAAAGCTGTGTCCAGTTCCACAATCCTTATAATTGGAAATGCAGCTGTGGAAGTCAGTGGACTGATTATAGGAGGGTGAACTTCTGAGAGCAGAGGAATCAAGCCCTTGCAGAACAGCATGATAAATTTCAGAGGTTACAGCTATGGCTGGGTAGTAGAGGCCCACACTAGGTCTCTTGAACTAGAGAAAGACAAACAAACAGTCTTTAATTAGAGCCTCGTTAAGAGGGAGATGGTTTTCTTCTCTTAACAAGTCATGATGAGCCTGTTACATGGTTGTGATATGCACTGTGCACAGAACTTGGAATTTTCTCGTCTGATCAGTACTCACCTCTAGGACGAAGCTGTAATAAAGTAGAAAGAATCCTCTCTCAATCTAAAACTGCTGCTTCTCAAGAGTTGCTGGGATGAATTTTCCTGTCCTGCAGCTGAACGGAAGAGGAAGAGAATTAGATGCTCTCTTGTCATGTCTCCAGGCCTTACAGTTGTCTTTCAGAATCTTAGAACTGCCTTTGTAAGATACTTATGAACCCTTCATGAATGATGAGAAATACCCTGAATTTTTCTCTGGAGAAGCAAAATGCAGGTGGTATTCCATGTAGAAAATTATAGAGGCTTGAAGAAATCTTCTCCACATCCTAGCTGAGGGTATCGATTAAAGATATTGATTAAAGATAATTTGTAACTTGCAACAGCTTTGTCCCATTGGTTAGAAAATAGTACAGAAGAGAAATCCAACATTTTCCTTTGGTGCCTCACATGCTACTTATGGCAATTAGGGTTTCACGTCTGGTACCTTGGAAAAATTAGGTACCAAGTACGGACCCCTCCAAGGAAAGTTTTGAGACTAAATTTTGATGATTAAGTGTGAAAGCTCCAGGCCTTTGTCCAAATAAAAGTTAGAATCAACCCTTTTGTCCTTAGAAGAAGCCACCGGCATGAAATAGAAACTCAAGATTAAGTCAGAGAATTTGAAAGAAAATCAAATGACCAGAGTATTTTGAAAGACATAATAATAGAGTGGCGAAGAGGACAGAGCTGACAGAATTAGTATTAGTTTCCAAAAGCTCTGAAAAGCCCTCTAACTGGAATACTAAAGGAAAAGTCAGGATATGATAGAAGAGATAGATAGTTCTAATCCTTAAAATATCTTCGAAAATAAGAGGAATAAAATATCTATTTTTGGTAAGGCAAAATATTATCTCAAACTGGTAGCAGGGCCAATTTGTTTTAATATTTTCATTACCCCTTAGGAAAAGGCATGATACTGATAATCATCGTCAAGGCTGTGAAGATCAGACGCTTTCTAAAATTTAAAGAGAAATTCTGAAGAGGCAGTCTTTCAGCGAGAGCTAGCAAATCAGATGAACAGGCCAGATAACATAGTGTTGAAGGCAAAAGTGAGATATATTCATAAGGCATAGCTTAAGCTATTTACGATTGGTAAATGCCACATTTTCTAAAGATAATGAGTAACCTTATGTGTTCCTGCAAACTGGTCATTGAAAAACTCTGCTCCTTTATGGTCAAGCAACTCATTGAACGTGTTTAAGTGAAACTTAAATATTGATGAACAGTAGAAATGGAAAGTAAAACAAGGTAACAGAAGTATTTTGTAATGGGAGTTAGAGGTAACTTCTTAGACAAGAAATGTAAGTGCCTCTCAAAGCTGAAGGACTGAATGGGGGTTAACAAAAATTTCTCTGAGGAGTGATCAAGAGTAATAATGTGCATCTTAGAAAAGGGGTGAGGAAGAGGAAGAGTATAGAGAGCTAAAAACTAGTGTATTACAGAAAAGAGATGCTTCTGTTTACCATTTTGTGTAATGCATGAGCAAAACAACAGTCTCCAATATTGAAAAGCACATTTGGATGCATGTTTTTTAAATACAATACTTACTTAGCGTAGGGAACAGTCTGCCAAAAGATTACACTGAAGGCAAAAATTTAGCCCAGTCTTAAAAATTCTATTACTTACATGAATAAGAACAACAACTGCAGTTATACAGGTATTTCAATAAAAGAACAAACACATATTTGAAGCTATAAGCCAGTGATTAGCACCACAGCTTGACATCTTGGCCCTGGCACGTGTGTGTCGTTCAGCTCCTTCCCCTCTGCCTGCTTGGTCAGTGCTGTCCCTGCAAACTGCTGGGCGCCAGCCAGCCCCCGTCTGCCCAGCATCTTTCCCCAGTGCTGCAAGGCTGAAGCACCTCTTCCTCTGTGAAAATAGCAGCGGCTCTGGCAGCAGCACCCCACAGCGACTGGCTGCGTTTGCCTCCGCTTGGCAAGGTGTGTGGGCAGGTCTCCTTGCCTCATGCTCGCTGGGGCTCTTCCTGACCACGATCTATCAGCGGACCGAGACCGTTTTCAGTAGGGACAGTCATTCTCCTTATTTTCTATTGGCAGATGACCACTTCTGTCCAATTTGGGACGTCTCAAGGATGGAGGCAGACTCTGAGATGGCTTGTTCCAGCCCAGGGTCGCAGTTCCTTTCTCCCTAGTTCCCTCTACTCAGAAACACTTTTTCACGCGGAATGCATCAAGCAGGGAGAGCACACAACCCCTTGAAACTTTTAGAGTAATTTTTGGTTTGGTCAGCACTGTTGCGAGCAGGGCTCACAACCCTGAACCCCCGACAACAGCACTGCTGGGATCCTGGGCAGTAGTATGTAGGTTCAGGCTCAGAGCTCCATCTCCACAGCCAACCTCAGTGCGTGGGATGGAAGCAAGCAGGAGGCCACGGCAGGCACAACCTGAACCAATCAGTTGACCAGCTTCAATGGTCCTAATCAGAAACTGAACTGGGAAAATTAGTAAAAAAGAAGCATTAAACCGGTGTTAGAAGTCTTATTTAGTGAGAAAGAAACAGTTACTCACAGCTGTGGAAATATAGGCTTGGCTTGTAAGTATAGCTACCAAATAAAATCTTGCAACAGGGCAAGCAGGAGGCACCACAGGAATAAACAACTGGCAGCCTCCGCATCCTGGCAGAACAGTTGCTGTCTGCCTGCTGAGAGCCTCGCTATAAGGCATTGGATCCAAACCTAAAGGAGGGTGAAGTGCAACAACTTTAATGGTTACTGCCATCTGGAAAACTCAGAGCAGTGTCTTACAAATGATAGCATTCTTTTTCATAATTCTTTTACTTATTTTTACCTATTTATGTCTGTGTTGCCATGTAGCAGGCCTCAGGAGCAGCAGTAAATATATCCAACTGATGTATTTAAAGAAGTTTAAATGCTTCATATCACAGCTTTTCCTTTGCTACTTGATAAATAAATATATAGGCTGCAGCGTTACATTTACCTTGGAATGCATTTTTGCCTGTTCATCACAGACAGACATGATTTTATTTCAGTTTTGTTTTGCTTGTCAATAGAGTCTGACATCAAAATATATTGAACCAGCTAGGAGGGCAAGGAAGCAAAACAACACAGCTTTGTCTCTGCTAAACAGATTACAATTGACAATCCGAGGCTGTAATAAATGTGTCTTGTGACTGGCACACTAGAAGAGAGCCTGAATTTAAATTACAACTTTGGGTTTTGACATGCTCCTGATCCATTCCATTCCCATTAAAAGTGCCTTCCGCTCTTTGAAATTAAGTGGTATCTTTATATGACAGTTTAATTAATTTATTTTTTCAATATATATATTTATGGAGTTTCTCCATTAAGCTTTGGAAATGTCTGTAGGTCCTTTGCATTAATATAAGCGTGCCATGGCCCATAATTACCTTTGGCAGGCTTAGGCCACTGATAAAAAGATTATATTTTTAAAAAACGAAGTCTTCAAACTTCCCCAGTGCTTGGCAAAAAATCTATTTCTGTGTTTTATTTGGAGCAAGACTAGGGAGCCTGCAGCCAACAGTTCTAGTGTAGGCAGTAACTGTTACATTTTAGAAGAAAATACATTAGACGCTTAAATGAGAGAAGGGGGAGAGGAAGACAATTAGTGCTAGAGTACTAGAAACAGCTGTTTCTTTGTTTTGCCTTGTGGCTGCCAGTATACACTCTTATCATTAAAGTGCATCTAAAAATGGGGTATTTTCTATGAAATGACTTCACAGACCATGGAGCTTTGTCTTCTTAAGGGCTGCCCCAAAATGAGTTTATCTTCCTTTTTCACAATAGCTTTGTGTTAGCCAAGAATGCCGGATTCTCCCTTTGCCTCCTCCCTCCTTTCTAAAAATGAACTTTTCAGGGATATAAAGAATTCGGAGAAGTTTTCAGGATAGCAGATGGCCAACAGTGATCCAAATAGGATGTACAACTTTAGTTAGGTAGTCGTTTGGCAGTCAAGTGCAAGTGAGCTGTGTTTCCATAGAGATGTTTTACATGGGTGCCTTACTTTTGTCTTTCGAAAAGCTGAGGGATGAAAAAAGGAAGGATAAACTGAAATGAAAGACCTGAATGATTAGAGTGGTGTAATTAATCCTGCCCTTCTCAGGGGAGGCTCTGTCTACGTAGCCCGGGGACAGGAGGAGCGACTTAGGTTCCCCTCTGCTCTTTGGCTGCAGCGCAGCTTGGTGGGCGCAGCTATGACTATGACTATGCTGGCCAGCCTCAGCTGTGTGGCCACTGATTTTTGTGGCATCAGGATTTCACATTTACATATGGTGAACAGTCTGTTGTGGCACTTCATCTTACCTTCATCGCTCTCTCTAGGCAAAAAGAGACAGCGTAATAAAAATTGACACTTCCCATGACTTTGATTCTTATATTCTCCTTTGAAGTCTGAAAGGTGGCCATTAAAGTTGCATTAATTTGTGAGGTTATAAACAACTGCCATTATCAGTGCAGCCATATTGGGCAAAAGAAACAAGATTTGTAGGGAGAGGCAATATATTTTATTAAGCTAAATGATACAGCTGGAAAAAACAGGCAAGCTTCTAAACAATCAGCTGTGGGGACACTGAGTTCAAGAGCTTACCAGCTTTTTCCATTCACCTAATCAAAGTAAAACAAAAATAAAAAAGTATATGTATGTATATACCACCTCCCTGCAAATCTTGTTTCTCTTTTAAAAAAAAAAAAAAAAAGCTGAATAGATTTGACTATCAGCTGGTTTGAGCAGGAAGAGAACTTGTGGGAGGGAGACTCTGGTCTTGCAGTAAATTCTTCTCCTAAATCCCAGCAGTCATCCCTGCTCTCTTTGCACAGACATGCCAGCACACTGTGAGGTCCTAATGCAGTTTTCTGAAAGAGTCTCAAGCAATGTGCAGACTAGAGCAGCTCCTTTACTGAGCCACTCCTGCGAGGTGGGTGCCGGAGCATACAGCCGGAGCTGCAATCCCGGATTTTCAAGCGGAGAGACTCTCCCAAGGGGGAGCAGCTTGGCAGTGAGACCCCTTTAGAATGGAAAGCAACTGTTCGTGTTATCTATGACGCGTAAAATCATGAATGTTGTGGGACGAGTAAGTGAAGTCAGTTTGGCATTGGAGCAAAATTACCTAGCTACCCACTTGCACTCTGACCTCACCCACAATCTTGGAGTTACCAGGCAAGAAAACCTTCAGCTTTTGTAGCGGCCGGTCTGTATCCATGCCTGAAGACAGCAAATACTTGCTTTCTTTTAAGAAATTCATTTTGCTGTTCTCTGCAGCTTTTTTGCAGTCATGTTTTGCAGCGCTTATACCACTGGCAGCAGCCACAGTCTGAACGAATCATTCAAAACTATACCTGTCAAGTGCACCTTTTAATATTTGAATCTCTTTAACCTGCCAGGGAGTCAGGGAGCTCTGCATCTCTGCATTGATATAGTCCTTGCAGTGGTGGTGTTCTCCCGTGCACCAGAAGGCAGTTAGAGAATTGTATTATAGGTAGATTGGAGCTGGGCAAAGTGGATGGACTCAGACTCATCCCTTTCCCCTCTTTACTTTAATCCCGTGCGGTGGTGGTTTTTTCAGTGCTCATTCATTTCACTGCGCTGTCTGAAAGTTTATTTGGTTCATTCCTGCAGGTCCTCTTTCACGTAGGGCAAGTCTGTAATCCTCTTGCTAACCTATACCTAAGGAAGAGTTACAGAGTCTCCCATTTGAAGCCACCTTCCTATTCACTTTGCATTTGAGGCCACCTTTGCAGTCTCCATCAGACAGCACTGTTCAGCAGGCTCCATCAGCACTTACCTGCGTGCTGAGTCTGCGAGTTACAAAACTAACTGAAAGGCACCTTCACCTGCTCTTGTGCCGAGTTCAGCCCAGCCATACTGAGGAACATGCCTCCGTATCTATCTTGCTTCGCGTTTTTCATTGTGTATCCTCTTTTCTCTCTTTCTTTCCTGTAAAAACAATGAGCATCTACACCATTTAGTGGAGAAACATACTACAGAGCAGCAGTGAATAGGAGCCTCTGCCCTCCTGTACCTGTGCTGGCCCAATTACAATAGTGCGAGTTACCAAGAAGGAATAAACCACAGGAGCCTAAACAGCAATCTGGCATTAAGATGCGCATATAGCTGCCATTCGTTGAACTGACAGATGACATTTGGAACATGCAGCTCTACTCATTTTTAAAGCTAAATAATCTCTCAAAATAAAGTTTTTGCCATAGGTTTTAAAGCAGGTTTCCAGCCTAGTCAGAGCCAGCTGTGATTTTACACATTTTCTGGGCACAAGGTCAGATTTCTAACAGCTATAAAGTTTTTGCTGCAATGAACTGGACAATTCATGAACAGTAAAAGATGACCTGCCTCACGGATCACCGTGGATTCCAGCTTTTTCTTCTAGCTTTCCCTGTAGAATTCCTTATACAACAAACAGTGGACAAACAGTTTTGGTAAACAGTTTTTGACCAACTTGAATGTCATCATCTGCTACCTCATCCTCCTCTTCCACGCTTTTATATGTCTACAATGAGGAGGTGCCAAAGGAAAGCTTTAAACAATTGGTGCCCAGCAACAGGACAAGAGGCAATGGGCAGAAACTGAACCACAGGAAGTTCCATCTGAACCTGAGAAAAAACTTCTTCACTGTGAGGGTGACAGAGCATTGGAACAGGTTGCCCAGAGAGGTGGTGGAGTCTCCTTCGCTGGAGATATTCAAAAGCCGTCTGGATGTGATCCTGGGCAATATGCTCTAGGTGACCCTGCTTGAACAGGGAGGTTGGACTAGATGATCTCCAGAGGTCCCTTCCAACCTAAACGATTCTGTGATTCTGTAATTTCAGCAGTAATTTGAAATTTTTGAGTAACGAAGATTAAGCTTTCTTAGAGACAAAAACCTTGGTTAATTATATTTTAGAAACAATTAAGAGTATGAAAGGACACAGCTCATCCAACTCAAAACCATAGGAATCATGGGAAGGAGTAGATATTCCTTTACACCTTCAAACTGCTGTCAACACTATCAATAGCATACTTATGATACGTCCATTTCAAACTCCAGAAATACTCAAATAATTTCCCATACTTTACCAGTTGTACTCTTACACAAGCACTTGACTATGACCTCAGAGGCTTTGTTATCAGTCAAGCCTTCCAGTAGGCACTGAAGTTAATACTAGGTGGCTACTACTGATTCAAGAGAGGGAGGCAACTTCCATGGGCAGAGATATGTCAAAAGTAGCATAGTAACATCTCTATATCCTTTCAGTGATTAGACCAAGGTGGAAAAAGATAAATTCTCAACAGATGCTTTTCACCAGCTGCTAAGGCAACAACAGAAAGAGCATGGCCAGCAGCCAGCCCTCTCCCTCCACATCAGATTTGCCAAGAGTCACAGCCACACTAGGACCACAAGAGAAGCAAGAGCCTGCACAGCATTTGAGTCACAGGGACATTTTCTTTCTTTAAGTAAAAAAAAGAAAAACAATCTTAAATGATTTACATATGAATTGCTTCTAATGAGGACACACAAGCTCAGTTTTCCAGCAGACTTTCAACGAGGCCAAAATTAAGGATACAATTACATGGCAGAATACTAGACCGAGAACTTCATGGTTTTTATGTCAACAGTGAAGTCAGCCGCTGCTGGTGGGTGGGAAGCAGCTCTCTTTAGGGATGTTGAGCTGGTTGATTTTCTGATTACTTCAGAGAATTTTAAAAATAGCAAATTATAATAACAGGCCTATAGGCTCTTAGCTTTTTGATTAACGTGAGCCTCAAGATATATGCTAAATTATTGTCCATAAGGTATGCTGTTTAGACATGTGCTAGAAGCTATTTTAACCTATGTCTTCTGAGTCATATTAGTCAAAAGAATTGGCCTGTAATTTAATTATTGCAAATGGTGCATCATTGAGTTATTTGCTAGGAGAGAGAGTTAAGAAAACCCAACGCTGCAATTAGTGCTGAAATGGAACGCTTTTTCTTTGGCCTTTCAGAAGTTTTTGCATGTGACAGGAGCCAAGTGAGACGGAAAGAGTTTAGAGAATTCTATTAGAAAGTCATCTTCACCCAGAGCTTTCCCAGAGACCAGAGGTTTTATGACTCCTTTTTATTTCTTCCTCTGCTACGGGACTACCTAACCGTTCTCTAATTTCCTGTGGAATTATAGGTATTTAAGTTATTTAAGAGACCTTGAGTCTGTTCGGCTGCAGCAAAAGTCTCAGATTAGTTACAAGATTTTTGAATTCAGAAGGGACTTTGCTAGGGTCCGGGGGGGTTGTACCTCATACAACAGATGACCGTGCACGGGAATAGCATAACACCCTGTGCTTTCCTTTCCAAACTCTACTGCCAGCAGTTCCCAGACATTTCTTCATGGCTTTTAATGTCTTTGGTTTTTCACTGTTAATAAGCAAAAGATTCTCCACTTTCGTTTCCCATACCAATGGGAGTACAATGCAGTTGTGCACCTCAGTCCCTTTAAGCAAGGGAAGGGAATCTATCACTAGATTGCTTCTTCACAGCCTCACATCTTGATAACGTAGAACTGCAGCATGTAGGACCGGAGCAAATTTCTCAACAAAACCAGCTACATAAAGGATTCTCAGTGGGATTCAGAGACTTTCACATAACAGGCCACGGAACCTGGAAAAATGATTGGCTTCTGCATGCTGTTTTTTAACCCTATTACATCCAAAGGCACTCTACAGTGAAAAAGCACAGCAAGTTCTGTGACCAACTCATCCAACCTTCCTTCTATATCGTAAGCTTTTAGCTCAAGTGTGTACTTTGCAGTACCTTAGCTTTGGGCCATCCACACTCTATGAGCAGGGCTTGCAGTATATGCTAGTGGCATATACACTTTGCCTGACTCATCCAGATCACCTAAATGAGAGCTTGGGCACACATTAAGGTGCTGAGCACGTTTGGACTTTTCCCTTCAGACATCTCCAGAGGTTAGCCTTAGGTGCACAAGCCGTGTAAATGGCAGACAAGTTTTGAACTTGTGAATGAACTGAGACTGCTCTTACAGAGAGTTAAACTATACTGTATGAGGACTCTACCATTTAGAAACTTGGCTGTCTTAGAAAGAATAAAGTCAATGGTAACCTAAGTAGTGCCTTTCAGGGATAGCATTTCATCCCATCTGAGGATATTCCAGTCTGGCCCATAAAGATGTGCTTATTTTCTTCATAGCAGGAGGGAAAAAAAAAAAAAAAAAAAAAAGGTAAGAACAGAGGGTGCCTGTTCCAGGAGAAAAACAGAATGGAAAGGAAACATTCAAATAAACCCATAAGACATGTCAGGTCAAATGCTCATACATGATACAAATGAAAAATGCTCATATGTAACACCATAAAAGCCTTGATCTTGTGAAATGTGTAGGGCTTACAGTGGAGCCTGTTTTGCTTATAAGGAAAGAAAACAGTCCTATTTCCAATACACTTCTCTCCTAATTTCCTTTTGCTAAAAACATGTTTGTTTTTAAATTAATCACCTCGGGGGAAAAGACAAGAGAAATGGGTGTGGCAGAGTTGCAGTAAAAATAAATACTGTGAGTTTGAACTAATTAAAAAAAATGACCTGTGTACCCCAGGAGCATGATGCAGACAGGGATTCTGTTCTTTGGCTATGTCTGGAGGTTGAAGGAGAATGAATGGACTGAACTGGTTGCGTGTTGAACCAGAAGATCTATACCCTTTATCCTTCAATGTAGAGAGCAGGTATGCAAGGAGATTTAGGTATAACAAGCCATACAGGCGGTATACTCTGTGTTTTGACTTGATCTTTGCAGTAGTCCATCCTTAACGCGTGCTGTTTTTGGGGACACTTAAAGTCTAGCATGCCAAAGTTTGGGATTGGACTAGAGGCAATCTTTCTAGTGTGGTAAGCTAGCTGTTAAAAGCTTTCTAGTAAACTCTGCTCTCCACCACTTCTGCCCGCTTTCTGGAAAACTGAGCCAATGCTTGAGTCGGCAGGTGGCTTCTCTACTCCAGGTAGACTCATGGCTGGAAACCTCACCAGCTGAAACAATTACTTCTCTCTACCCACACTCTCCCATCCCTCTTCCTCCTAGAAGCCGGCTGGCTGTCCCTATATTCCACAGGGATCAGACGGTGTTTTTCTGGCTGCACACCCTTGGCTTTCTACAGTGAACATGCAGCAACCAGGCTAGGCTTCAGTGATTACACCAGTGCTTAACCTGCCCAGAGCACATGAGCCCAAGAGCCTCAAAGTGCCTCTCTTCCATAGGATGTATATGTTGATACATGTTGGGGGCGTCTAGTTTTAAGAGCAGGGTTGACTTGTGCTTGATCGGCAGAGCTGACTTACCTTTTGATTCCAAGCTTGTCCATGTTTTCAGTGTGTCTGGGGTCTCAGCTGAGGACAATTTTCAAGTTCTGTGGCTGCTTCTCTGTTCCAGTATGGATAAACAAAGGCAGATGATCCAGTTCTCAGTGACTTTGCCTGAAAGGATATAAATCGCCTCTTAGGTATTCTTTCTTCACATGTTGTGTCATCTGCTGAGCAATTAAGTGCTTCTTTCTGAAGGATTAGTAAGTGAGTCAAAGCTACAGAACATAATGCAACTTCACAGCAAGATGTGACAATGCAATTCTTTAATAATGTAATGTTATTTCATGGAAGACCAGCTGAAGTAAAATCGATTCCACGCTAAATTGTGTTCCCCTTCAGTCCTTTTAATCTTTAACAAAGGAATGGGAAAGATACAATTGCCCCTAAATAATCTCTAAATAATGTATTACAGAGCAGCACTCTCACAAACCCATATTTTTATTAAGAAAACACTCATATGTGTGCATCACATAGAAGATCAATAATAACACCTGAAAGTAAAATAAATGTGATAAATGTACATCTATTTTACCATCCACTGCATCTCATCTTTGTGAGAGAAAATGCTATTTTTTATTCCAAGCTATATATGCTGCAAAATTAATACATACAAACTGTGTATTTAAGCTGTGTCAAAATCTAAATAACTACATCCATGACATGAACAATTAAACAGAAGTACGTTATAGACTATACATAAACTCATAATAAGCCATTAGTTTTAAATATAGTTCCACAAGGAACGGACTTGACTATCATGGATGCTTTGACAGTTGATTTGTTTGATCCATCCTTGTGAAATTCCAATTCTTTCAATAAATGAGACTCAGGGGTAAATTTTTGGACAGTACCTTCCTAATACAGGGCAAGTCAACATTAAGGCTGCTAGGGCCCAGAGTGGTTCAACAAATAGATAGTGAACTCAGAGGCTTACACTGTTCGAAAGTCAATGCAGGGGAGACGGTTTTGGTCTCATTGCTGCCCCCAGGTCACAGCATGGGCGCTATCACAAAAAGCCCAACTCTGCAGTGAGCGCTGGCTGACAGAGCTGTTGCCTGAGAGGACCAAATAACCAGAGAAGAAACCACCCTTTTACTCCTGGCAAAGCGCTTGGATCCATCGCTCTATGGAGAAAGTTTAGCTGTTTCTAGCACAGCAAGTACTCTGCAGGAGAATCCAGGCCCAAATAATGTAGTCTTTATTTGCACCAAGAAAATAAAAAAGTTTACAAGGTGAAGGCTAGCTAGACCCTTAAAAGGGAATTAGTATACAGTAAGAACATGCTTTACATGTGTCTAAGGGCACAGCACGGCATATGAGTCCACAGAGAGCTTTAGAGAGAGCTTTCCTGAGGACCCTGCACCTGTATACATAATTAGGTGCTGGGAAAGCTGCTACATCAGCCTGTCCCATCATGCTAAGAAGGTAGATTGAAAGTTAATTAAAAGGAGTAAACATAACAAGCAACCGGAGAGAGTGAACAGAGAAAGCAAATTAGTGTCCTTCCTTTATAAATTAACAGATTTTTAGAATGGTTTTTAAACCGAAAGAGGAAACTACTCCACATTCCAGCTTTACGGTCCCACTGTTTTATCTAGTTCACAAAGTTCCCGACAGCCTTCTCACATACATGCCACATTTCTCATTTGGCTACTTTTTCGATTAATAAGGCACCCTCACATATGAATAAATGCTAAACTAGGATAACGCCTTATTATGTAAACGGGAAACTGCACTGGGGAGTAAGAGTGCTTGGCAAGTTGTACCAGGGGGTATGTACGAGGCTCCCGGTAACATGGAGACTTTTGCTGTTTATGAGGCTAGTACCCAGCAAAGGGATGATCCAGTAGAGAGCTCGAGGTTTTATTTCTTGACTCCGCCCCTAACCCTGTGCAGATAATGTGATAAGCGCTCAGGGTCTCAGTTTACTCCTCTGAATTACAGTGCGTTCAGTAATACATCAGATGGGGGTTTTGAGGCTAAACACGTATAAAGCAATTTTGATTCCTTCCATCAAGTCTCTCATTAAGTGTAAAGTGCCTCCAGGGAAAGGCAGCTGATTAAACAGATTCCTCCATGACATAATGAATTTGCAAAACCCCTCAAGTTTTGTTTGGAGACGTTGGGGGGGGGGGGGAATACATTCACCCAGAGAGGGCGAAGCCCTCCGAGAGGGACAAGCGCTCCATTTCCTCTGCCTCGGGGCCTGACAAACCCTGCCCACCCACCCGGGGCGCCGAGGGGCGTTTTTGGCTGACTGACGGCTGCAAGGACAGTGAGGCAGGGCTGCGCCACCTGAGGCGCAGAGGCAGCAGCCCGCGGGCCCAGCGCCCTGGTCACGGCCTCTTCGCTCTCCTCAGTAGGCGCGAGCCGCTGCACCCGTCTGCCCGCTCGGCTCCGGCACTGAACCCCCAAGGCAACGCTCTTCGGGGCAAGGTCTCCTCCTCTAAGAGGCGTTGCCTTGCAGCACGGGAAAGGCACACGAGGCTTTTTCCAGCCTGCAAATCTTGTTTTTAATGTGATTCAGCTCGGGAGAGTCCATAAGGATGACATGGCTTGTGCTTTATTAGCAGTTAGGTTAATGTTTGGAAATAAAAAGACTGATGGTTTTATCTGTTTAATCATTTTGGTGCTGCCGCCAAGAGCGACCATAAGCACAGCTCAATGGTGCATGCAGAGAGTACAGACTGACATTCATTACCCACCATGAAAATCCAAACATTAGCACACAAGTTGTGCAGAAGGCTGGCAGGGGCAGGCAGCCAGCCTCACAATTATTGCAGTGACTCAATTATAACAATTTTTCTTCATGGAGGATTTTAAATCACCCTTCAATGGAAGGAAATAGGGATGGATAAGGTGGGCTAATTTTGAAGCCTGGCGGTTCACTCGTGTTTGCCCAGCCTTTCTATGCCCTCAGCGGAACTAAGGTGCAGAGTTGAGGAGGAAAAGCCTCCTCTAGTTTTCCCCTGCTCTTGTTTTGCTTGGTGCGTGGGCCTTCCCCTCCGCCTTTTTCAATCCCCTCTCTCCAGGTACGTTCTCAGGACAACAGCGGTTGCAACGCAGATTCACCACACGCAAATAGGCAATGACAAACATTGACCTGCCATACGTAGCTCGCAGCAGATACAGCAGTTTATCACTATAAAGTGATCAGACGGATAGCTCACACGGCCAGCTGGCAACGAGACAACATTGTATCTGGCAGATACCATCAGTCCAAAGCGCAGAATAAGAGCCAGTGGGAGCCAAGGGGCACAAGGAGGTTGCTTCCATGGAAGACAGCTACCTCAGCTAATGCTTTAACACCGCTAACAAAGCACAAAACAAAACGAGCCACCCCCAAGCCAGAAAACACAGTAGGTTAGACTTACCGATCCTTTGCAACATGCAGAGCAGTGTTTAGATTTTTCCGGTTCAGTCACACAGGACACATCTCCTTCTGCACACAAAGTCCACAGAGAGAGAGGCCCCTGAAACAACCACATTGCAATTACTTTCAAAGCAATACTTCCTTAGACGTGCAAACAAATGCCTTGCTGACTTCCAGGAAGGTGCATGGGTGTGTATACATATGGTTCAACCGGACCAGCAATCTCAACCAGTAACCGCTGTGCAGCTCTAGAAGGGCTGAACAGCTTATAACTAGCCATATAAAGTGATTTTTGTAAAAGCTTTTTTGAGAGCCTAGCAAAAATACAGGTGGATTGTCATGGAGGGCATGGGTCCCTGCAGCAGCAACGATGTTAAACAAGACAGAGCTCCTGCAGGGCTGGCAGAGCTGAAACACTAGAAGGACTCCGAGAGCCCAGTAGCTTCTGTAATTGTCCCACATCTTATTTCTTTCTTCTGTTTTTATTTCATGGGTATGAACTATTTTCCAGTCAAAAGGCAATAACATCGGCCCATATTCTAGACCACATTCTGGTGCATCTGGGATATTTCTTACAGAGAAAACACTGTCAGGAGTTGTCAGGATTTAAAGTGTTGAGCTGACATGTTAAATCCATGGCCTCCTCTGCCAGAGCTACACTGTTTGCTAGCACAAAAATAAGCAAGAGACTGAGCTCTTCCCACTCTCCCTGCCTTTCCTCATATACTCACCAGAAAAATAGCTGGAGCACAGCTCCCACACACTGCAGAGGATCCAGACTCAAGCAGCCTTCAAACAGGCTTTTTCCTATCCCAAGTCATTATGCTAGAACGAGTCAAAATTTAACACTTGCAAGAAAACAATGACTTTAGAGCAGTCAGGGTGGGGGAACCCAACCCCAAACAAACCTGAACTTTACCACACCCAGAACATGCTACCACTTCCTTGACTAGCAGGATCTCACAACACTAAGCACTTTCTTTGGCAGGGAAGAAGGAAAAAAAAGAGGGAGGGGGAACCTTACCACCAGCTCTTTAACCTCAGCCTCAAGGACAACTTTGCTTAAGCAGCTACATAGTTTCCCTCCGGCATCACGTTTTGAGCCTTGCCATCCTAATGAGAAACCCTTGCCAGCTGGATCCAGCTCCCCAGCAGCCTCTGTGATGAGGACAGGCACCCAGTGACCTACCTGCTGGGCTGAGGAGATGAGTGCCCTTTGCTTTCCCAGTCCCCCACGCTGCATGGAGTCCTTTGAGACCACTGTGGAGGGGACACAAGGCCACGGGACAGCAAAAGCAGATCACAGGGAGGGCACTGTTGAAGCAGTGGCAGCCAGGGTGGGAGGATACGGTTGCACAGAGCTGTGTGCTGGCAGTGTGCAGCTTTGGTCTCAAGCCTTAGATGAGGGCTCAGGGTTTGCGTGCATGTCTGCTATAACCACCATTTTGTTTTATAGCAGCTTTTCTTTATTATGCCTTTCTTTCTTTCTTTCTTTCTTTTTTCCCCTGTATTTTAGCCACAGCTGGTTGGGGAAGCTTCACTTTTGCTTGGAGTTACAGTTCAGTGAAAGCCTAGCTTTAAAAATACATTTTCTAAATATGCCCTATTCACTCTCGTCCTCGGTGATTTGACTAGCAGAAATCAGAGCTGCAAAAGCAGATCTTGTCAGTCATCCTTAAGCCTTCCTTAATATGGAAACAATTACCTGCCATTTAAAGCTTATTTTTAAAGTGGCATAGTGTGCTCAAGAAAATGAATGCATCCGGAGTCTCATCCTCTTTTTATTTTCCAATACAAACTTATTTGTGGAAATTGCAGAAGTGCATGGAAGAAATAACAGATCTTTCCAGGTGGCCCCTCAAAAACCATCCAGGCCTATTTTCTCTCATTTTATGTAAATGCTCTGCATATGTGTGTGCATGTGCATGTATTTTCCCTTCTGCAGACACCCACTGGCACAGCTTTAAAATTGTATCGCATGAAATCCAAAGGATGAGCGTATGTTCATGTGCAGAGCGGGGACTGGATCGCACCTCGCAGCTGTGGGAAGAGGAAGGCACAGGTGTTTCCTCTGGAGCATGTTACATTAATTCTGTCTCGCAGGGTGGCAGCTGCCCTTGCATAGAGACTCCTAGATATTTGAGACATCTTGCAGAGAAGGTGAAATTGAAATGACACGTGGAGTTGCAATAGCAACAGCTCTGGATTGCTCTGTAACGTCTATGCAGTGCAATGAAGGAACCAAAAACAGCGTTGTACTTGCTCCTGGACCCTACACGTGAACCCAGTCAGGAGGCAGTTTCAGTTGGATCATGTCCTGCTCTGGCTATTCCAGATGGCCAGCAGTTCCCTTTTGAATTGCTGCAAGGGTCTTGCTGGAGACTGGAACTAACCCTTAAACTCTGGAGTACAGAAGGGGATTAACTTTCCTCCTTAGCCATTTTTGGGCTAAGCTTTTTTAAGAAGCACAGCAGAGGACTAGGGTTTATCCACACACACAGTGCTCATCATTTGCATGTTTGGGACACGTGCCCTACTTTACGCAGCGCCCGCTTGTTTCAGATCTGTCTGTCAGACGTGGCGAGTACCTGTGACTGCAGCTGTACCCTGTGAGACGCAGAGGTACTCGGCAATTTTAAAAGGAGGCCTAGGAGGCCGGATGCTGGGGACCCAAATTATCTTTGGAGAATGATCCCACAGTAAGCTAAATACTTATTTTTCATTAAAAGACTTCCGAAGAACTAAGCTGGAATTATTCTGTGGTAAATTTAGCTACAGAGTCTCCAAAAAAGGGTGTCCAGAGAGCAAGCATCCTTCACCTTGTCACCACAATATCTCAATTCTGACCTGAAATACAAATATGGTCAGTCCTTGGAGCCAGGTGTAGTGCTGTGTTTGTGGTCTGTTGCAAATGCCAGTCCGCAAGGGAATGCATTGGTTAATGGCGTACGAGTGAAAACCAGTAAGCTAAGTTCAGCTGCATTTGCCTTTGCTGGGAAAGGAAATAATTATTCTATTTGTTTTGCTTCCAAGATGTGAACAGCAAATGTCTTTCTCACCTCACGGAGAAGAAAAATCACACCCAATATGGTTGAGGTGCACCTCTTTTTACTGAGCGGCATGACAACCTTATAATTTGAACAGAATTTTTTTTTTTTGGCTGTTACCTTCTGTTTTTTTTTCCTGTGATTTATCATTGAGAGATGCCTCATGCATGAACATCTTGGGTTGTTTCCTATAAAATGGCACAGCTCATAAATAAAAGGAAAGGGAAAAGCAGAAAAAAGTGAAACTAATTTCAAACACGCTTTTAGAGGAGATGATTTAGCTGCAGTCTGAAGGCAAATACTTGGCCAGAGGAAAAAAATCATCCCTTTTAAAATCAGCCATGCTGGTCTGCCACCAGGAATGGAAGTGGGCAGATTGGTCCTTCCCAGGGGCTCGAGGAACCTGCGTAATAATTCTTTTCTTGGAATACGTGACCTATGATACTGCCATGGCTACTGCTTTTATTTAATTATTTTTACAGTGCACGTCTTGCATCTGAGATCATCTTTTCCAAAGCTCATACATATCTTCTAGAAAGCCGGTGGCCAGAGGACAATTTCAGTGTTCGTGTCCTGTGACAAAAGACAACATTTCAGAAGAAGAACAATATGAGCATGGCAGACGTTTTGACTGAGAATGCCCCCAATATCGCTGTTTTCTTACTCACGGCAAGCTCCTTTCGGGTATATTCCCTCATTGTTCAGATATTGGATGTTATGATACAAATGTATTAAGATCCTCGTGTGCAGCGTGGTTACCTCTAATCAAAGAAATAGCGGCAATTCAGTACAGCTAGTATTTGGTAGTGTAGAGTTCCCCTTGTCTCCCCAGGTTAGGTGACAGCAGTCTCTGTCCCTGCGTTACTTCTTGGCCTCAGTCCTCTCGCAGTAATGTGATCCACAAAGTGAACATTAGAAAGTGTTTTCTGGGCAGGGATTTTCCCCTGATGGGTTTCAGAAAGGCCCTTCTGTTTCTCTCAGCTCTTGTGTCACCTCCAACTGGCCTTACACAGCTAAAGCCAGTCCCAGGAGTGTCCAGGCAGCCACTGCCTCCCAAGTACTTTTCACTCTAACTATATTACTTTGATCAATCAAAGCAACTCAAAAGCAGATCAAAGCAAGTAACTACTGTGATTTGCTGATCCGTCTCATGTCTCATCCCTGGCTACCTCCTGCCTGACGTTTCATTTTCAGTCCTTGTTGCTTTCTTAGCAAACGTTGTTCTGACTGAGGTGATGTTGGTGAAAGGGTGGGCAGTCCTGTGACCAGCTCTGTAAGTATTAACACACTAAAAAGGATTGCCTTACCTTTTTTTTCCCAGATCTCCAACAGAACAAGGGACTCTATGGTGTGCAGACGCATCGTTGTACCTAACAGCCCTTTCCATCATGGGAATTCTCTGAAAAAGCCTTTCTGCTCATGCGCCGTGAGTCTTCCCTGGCTGCTGTAAGGTATGGGCACACTACTGAGATTTCACCAGGGACTCTCAGAAAAGAGAGCTCTCATAATGCTGACTATTATGTCTAACTGTTGTATGCCTACTACAGTCCTACTACAACTGTGCCACCCAAGTTCCTTCTACAATTCAGAAAGAGAACAAAGCGGTATGAAGCCTTCTGGGCTGAGAGCAACCACCTGCCATGATGCCAGATGCTAAGGAGAAGGGTATAATCCAAAGTCCTGAAACCTTGCCAAGACTTATTCTGGCCTGAAAAGAACGGTCTCCCTGCATGCAGCATTCGGAGCCTGGAAACATGACTGAAATCAGGTGCCCAAAGGTCCAGACTGAGGTGCTCTTGCTCAGAGGTTAGGCACCCTCTCACTAGGATGATTTTGGGCAGGTGGACCTGTAAGCTTTTAGGTGCTTAAGTAGCCTTATATGGAAAAATCCAAGCTCCTAAAGCTTTGATGTCCTCATGCATTTAGGGAGAAACTGAGAAAGGTAGATATTTTGACCATCTGTGTTTTAGAGACAGGTGTTTTCAAGGTGGGGCTCATCTCATCTGGGTTCAGCCATTCAAAACCAGGTGTCTGGTCTAAGGGAGCCACACTGGCTCCCCCATGATTTATCCCACTGCAAGGTGGGCGTATAAGAGAGATGGAGAACATTGCCCCTGGAGCTGCCTCTCCTCGGCTATCCAGATTGCACTCAGGTAGATCAGACACCAAACTTTTTAATGGCTAAAGGCAGGTGAAATTAATCTCGCCATGAAACTGCTAGTGTGGCAACTGAGTCTTGCCCAAGCTTCCTGGTGGATCTAGCCCTTTTGTTTCGAGTCTGACATTATTTCTCCTGAATGTGATTGCTTCTGCTGTCCCCACTGGCACTATGTCACAGCTGGTAGGTGCTCGGACCAGAGGACTTTGAGTCGGTGGGGTCTGGCTCAGGCTCAGGCGACCACCCCTTCGTACAGACTTGAGAGCGTGATGGAGCGTCCCCGAGAGGCAGGGCCAGCCTCAGCCCCAGGAGGGGCCGCACAAGCCGTCCTGCCAGTTCTCCTTTTTGCTGCTGTTGTTTGGGAGGATTAGGCGCAACATCTGGAGAGGAGGAAGAAAGGACTGGCCCAAGCAGTTGTGTAATGGCAATTGCCTGCTGGTGTCATGTTTCTTGAAGGGTTTTTCCTTTCCAGGGTGAGCTGGAGCCGTTCCCTGGCTAGGCGAGGGTGCAAGTGTCATTTATAACAGCTCCTAAAGACTACTCCAGCTACCCTGGGTGCTGTGGGACCGCAGTACAAGATACAGTCCCTTTTTCCTTCCTGCAAGTCACATGCTAAGCGCAGCTCAGCTGGAGTCGAGGACCAAAGCCAGTGAATTTCACATACTACACAAACTGCCATACCAGGCATGCTGTGGGTGAATTAAGGACATACTTTCAGCCTTAATTCTGGGTTTCCTAGGTTTTGTCAGTTTAAGCCAGATTCCTAATGTTATTTTAACGCAGTTGTTTTGTGTGCGAATAATATGCTTTTTATGCCAAACCACAAGTCCTGGAACTAATACCTCATAAAAATGCCTGGAGTCCAAAGCTAATAGCTGTTATTCAGCTGATCAAGCGATGCCTAAAAAAATTACAGATTAATGTTATTCCCAACGAGAAGGTTAAATTCGGCTTGACTTCTGATGGAGTAGGGCGCTATTTAATACAGTGTCTGATCAACGGCGGGAGGATGTGACTTAGCGCGGCTGGAGAAGAAGCAGGGCTGGCGTCAGCCGGGGGGCAGGTGCTCGCCTTGCTCCCGCCAGCGCTGGGGCGCTCGGAGGAGGCAGCGGGGAGGGGAAGGGACCCCAGGGGAAGGGCAAAGGGAAGGGGAGCAAAGCTTGCCAGCTTAGCTAGGCGCGCATTCGTCTCAGGCTGAGAAATCGAGCCACAGGATGTCAGCACAGCCTGCGAGAACGGCCGGCTCGCCGAGCGAAGCGACTGTCTCTGCTCAGGCGCAGAGCGCGGGAAGAGCTCTTTCCCAGAGCATCGTCTTACTCAGGACCTAACTCGCCTCACGGTGGCAAGCAAAGCAGAAGGCTTATCTGGGAAGAAGACAACGAGACGTGGCCTGCAGTCAGCGCGTGCGTGCGTGCGTGCGTGCAGACAGCGCGGCGGAAAGGCTGCGGACGCACGGGAGGCAGTTGCTTGCTGGCAGTAACAAACACAGCCCTGAACGGGCTGGAGGCCCAGAGGGCCGGTAGGCGCTGCCTGTGTCCTCGCATACTCGCTCCCGAGTTGTAAGGTATCGATCGTTTTTCCCTGTTGCAACGCAAAGGGATTAGCTAGATTAGCTTCTGCAGAGGTGAGAAAGAAATGTGTCATGTACACGGTTTGTTTTGCTCTAATTGGATTCACACCCTCACGGTGAATAAGTCTCCTTTTGCTCCAGCTCTTGTGGTTTTGCACGGCTGGGAAGGCTGAGGGACTCCTCCGGGGCGGGCAACCATTTCCCGGCTGCGCTGGGAAAAGCGCAGGGACAGCACTGGGATCACTGGAGCGGCAGGCAACGTGCGCGGCCGGGGAGGGTCTCTCTCTCTCTCGGTCACGTCACAGGTAACGCTTCACCATCTCAGACGGCTTTTGGAAGCACAGGATAAAAGCCTCTCTTCGAAAAGAGAAATCTGAGCTCGTCAGTCCTGCGGGACGTGACTTGCGCACCAGCTCGAGGTAACCCGCAGCCGAACGTCGCAGCCCAGTGGGGTGGTGGCCGGTGCTCCTCAGGTTCAGGTTCAGCAGGGCGAGCTGCGCTGTACGCTGAAATTGTCAGACAATTTTCTGCTGCAACTCATCACCTTCTCTAGCTGGTGCAGAGCACTGTAGAAAAATACCTTAGTCTGCTGTTTTTCTTGGCTGGCTTGCTCAGAAATGTGGAAAGTACCTGCAGCAGTGGTGGCCTTTCAAATCCATCCTTTAAAACTCTGGAAACAAAATGAGTTCAGATGGAAAAGAAAGCAAGCGCATAGTTTAACAGTCCTAGCTCTGAATGGTTGTAAAGTGCTAAGCATCCTCACTGCGTTAATCCTGCTAAGCAAGTAAACGCTTTTCAGTCCTGTATCCCTTGCGCTGTGGAAACTTTTGACATCTCTTTACTGACTGTTGTGGTTTGAAGCTAACTTCTGCCTCTGAGTCAGACGGGTATTAAAAACCTTAGACTGGCTGGAATGAGTGAGGCTCTCTTGACTTGCACAGAAGAAAAGAGGCACAAAATAAATAATTAGGTCAATGAGAAATTTGTGGTCTAAATTGTGCCTGAATATGCATTTCAGAGTTAAGCCTTAAACTTGAAATTCTTCCACTTGTTCCATGTTTCTGCAGAGAATGAATGAATGTTACATGAGGAAGGCAGATTTCTGTGGAGAGCACCTGCTCCTACAGTTTCCAAAGATGCCCTGTTTTTGCAGTCATCTGGACCCGCACAAGCCTGTGACTTGTCCAAGACAGTTAGATAGGTCTTATTTGAACATGTGCACTTGTGTACCTATTTTACTGGACAGAAAATTTCTCTTTTACTTCTGTTTTGGTCATGTCTCTTCCAGTGACAGATTGTTATATTTCTTCTTGGTTTTATTACTCAATAACTGGATACTGAGGCATGAAATAAATCCATGTGCTAGATATATTCTCTTTCTGAGGTGGATGTTTGATTTGATGTGGAGAGAGAGAGAGAGAGAGAAAGAGAGAGAGAAATAATTTCCAGTAAAGACTTTTGCCTTACTTATTTATCTTGTAGACTCACTTGTTTTAGTACTTCTAGAGCCAACAGAAGGTGCCAAATATATGGTTCAAATTGTAGGTAAAGTTACTGTGAATGGGTTAATTTAAGTACCTTACCCAGCAGAGCATCCAGTTCTGCAGAGCAGCTTTCAAATTCCTCCTCTTTCTCTTCCCATGTTGTCCAGCCTCATATACTGCACATCAGATAGGGGAGCCTCCCTTCCTGCACAGTTCTGATCACCCCTAGAGCAGTATCCATCCTGACCAAAAAATAAAAATAAAAATAAAAAATTACATACGAAAGCACGTAATTAACTAATTTGAGGGAACTCTTTTTTTAATACGGACAATGCAATCTATTTTTCCTTATCTTCCCTTTTGGAAATGTCTGAGCCATTTTAGTAGAAAAACTTCCCTCAATATTCAGCCAGAAGCAAATGTGTAGAATTTTCCTAGCAGGGAAAATTCCAGTCTACATAATCAAAGTTAGGTAGAAGGAAAATAACTGAAAACAGAGACTGCTGATAGAAAATATGAGACAACTTGGGCAACGGGAAACACTATAATGCAGGACTCACTGTATCTCCACTGAAGTTTAGCACCTCTGAAATGGAGCTGCCAGTTGCTTTAATTCCACAAAGCAGTGCTGTATAAATTTTTAGGGCAAGACACAAATTGAATATTATTTCTGAAGACATTGCTTTGCTATCACAGCATCCACACAGCAGAATACAAACGGCAGTGAGCAGAAAGGGAACGGCAGGATTTGTGCAAGCAGGGACGTGCCGGGTGCTCAGGGTAGCACAGCTAAAAAGCTGGTAGGGGGAACGGACAAACCTTCAGCCCCGTCTCGCTCTGCTGCCAGAGGGCGATGGGAAGGGGAACACGTCACTCCTTTGCAGCTTGCAAGTAAAGATGGATGCATTATCTGATCCAGAATTTTATAAACGAGCAAGACCATTTTTGGAAATGTGGCAGATAGATAGCAGAAAGATCCGTTTGTCTGTGGCTTTCTTAACAAGTTGGAATTCATAGGCCACTGTATAAGCTGAAGAAAAACCCCAGCAACCCTCAGCACAAAATTAAGTTAAATCACTGCCTACAGTAGTCTCCAAATCACAGAAACCTTGGGAATTTATCTGGGGGTGGAGGGGGAGAGGGTGGCTTAGGAGGCCTAGGCAGAGAACAACGTTGTGCCTCTTCAAGGAGAAAATATAAATATTATTTAACATCTCCAAGCAGGCAAGTTCATAAGTGAGCCTGCCTGATTGTGGACTGGCTTATTCGTCAACTTAGTATTCAGGAAAGGGAACAATTACCATAGCAACATTCCCATCTTCTGACATGTATCATGCAGATCATGTAGTCAAGGCAGCGCAGCACCCTCTCACACATGTGCTCGATGAACTTTTGTATTACTGACAATATTAAAGAGAAAAATATGTCTCATGATTGACACACTTGCCTGTGGTTTTTACGACTCCTTAAAAAAAGATGGAAATGCTCCCCTTCCCCCATCCTCCTCCTTTGAACTGTTTTCTCTCCATCCCACTGAAATGATGAGAACAGCTCATGCCCCAGATCTGCAGATATATGTTCCTGACAGTAGGCCTACGCTATGCAAATGTGTAAACTGCAAAATGCAGAGGGTTTTAAAAAATTAAGTACATCTAGCAGAATCTAAATTCTGAGGAAAAGTGCTGAAGGGAATTAAAAATCTTCCAGTACCTGCATGATTACTGCTCTATAGAACAAAGCCCTGCGTCTTTCTTCTTTTGTTTTTTTGTTCTGAGCTACTCTTAAATTTCCAAACACTTATGCCAACCCGACCTATGACACATGTCAATATGTGTGTCACCGTGCACAGGAGCCGAGTTCATAGACTGTGCGTTTCCATCCATGGTCTGGCTAACCCTGGCCCAGCTGACAGCGGCTGAGGGTGGAACAGCTGGGGCTACGTGGGGCTTGTCGCTGAAAGAAAAGCCCTGCTGCACATTACACAGGACTAAAATGTGGGCCACTACAAGCAGGCTGCTGCAACACTGTGCAGCATGCCATCTTTGCAACCTTAGCAGCAGTGGCTGGCAGATGCTTGATTTTGCAGGCGTTCTTGGTTTAATCCCACCGCTAGCCATCCAGTGGCCCTCCTTCTAGGCTTATCTTTTTATTCCAGTATTGTGGCTCCTCTGAAAATTCTCTGACGCTACAAATAGTTAGAATAAAACCATATCAGCACATATATATTTACCTGTAATCACGCCTGTCTCACCAGTGGGTCTGCCATTAAAAGTATCCCAAGCTATTGGCACGGAGTTGCGCCTACATATTTTTAACTCACGCCTGGGATTTTGCATGCCCTACTGGAGCACCCTCGGCAGGATGCCTACGGCACGGCTTCTGCATGAGGGTTGGCCTCAACAACTCCTTTGGCTTTGAGCCCCTTCCCTGGAGAATGGGCTCAAAATCCTGCATAACTCCACGGCCTCAGCAGAGGGAGACTAAGCCCCACTGTGGCTGAGGGCTTCTCCTGGGAAGGGAGAAGCAGCCGGCTGAGGGCTGCACCTAAGCGAGGTGACCTTTTTATAACCAGTTTATTGACCAGGTGGATGTTGAAGACGAAGCCAGTGGGTTACTTTATCTATCCTACCTTTGGAGATCAGTGCGGGCTGCTCCTCAGGTAGCTCTTTCCAGGGTGGTACCAACATCCTTCCGCTTCTCTTCTCCTTGTGCGCATTTAGGCAGCTCCCCAGAGCTGCCGCTGCAGGAGTCGCTGCAAATGACTCCTGCTGCGCGGGTGAAGCTCCCCACTCGATGCCAGGGCAGATCCCGACTCTAACGGCTCTGCTCCCTGTCGGGCTGGCGCGGGGGCCTGGCCAAGGCCCCCGAGAGCGTCTGGGGAAGGTGTCACTGGACATTTGGAAGATGTTCCCCACTTAGCGCCGGCCGGGAGGCAGCACAGCGAGCAGGCCCTGCTCCTGAGCCTGCTGGCGCACCGGCCCGGGCTGTGCAGGGTGGGCAGCCCCGGCCGGTTCAGCGATAGCATCCGCTCCCCGGAGCGGGCGCCGCAGCAGCTGGGAAGTGCCCAGGCGCTCTGGCAGCAGTCGCTTCTGCAGCTTGGACCTGGGGGCCAGATGCTTTGGATAAACCAAATCTAAGTGACAGATAAGGGTCTGTGGGCAAAAATCAGGCTATGAGCATCAAATAGGGTTTAGTCTCCCACTCTTGAGCAGAGGTACATTTACATGCATTGCTACTGTAAGCTGCAGGCATTGCAAATCTAAATGTTCCTGTTTCTTACATCGTTTTTTTTTTTTTTAACATTCCCATCCTCCCCACCGCTCCTCTCCGATCTTTAGGGTCACTGTACAAAGTTTTGGTACCTTTCCTTCCCCACTGAGGGTGAACATAATTATATTGCGGTCAGTATTGCTTAATGGCTCAGCTGTAATTACTTCTTGAATGAGTTGCTGCATTTTACTCGGGTTTGAGAACACTCTCTTCCTCGGTGTGCTCTGAAGCTGATTGTTCCAAGAAATAATCATTGAAGAAATTCCTTCTTTAAAACTTGTCCCGTGGTGACTCTTGGCCAGACTACATCCAGGTAGTTGAAGTCCTCCATTATCATAATTTTTGCTCGCTCGCCAAGTATTATGCACTTAAATGCCTCTTCCTGCTCTATGACTAATAATACTCCTATCCTGTTAGGCCACCGCTAGAGAAAATGGTTTGCAGCTTAATACCAGTAGCAGAAGAGGGGTGACCTCCCTCCTCTTTTGCCCCATCACATCAGCCAGGTGTAAAGTTAGAAGCCAGATTGGGACCATTATTAAATAAGAAGAATTTATTTTATTTTACATGGGAAATAAACTAAGCCAATCATATTTAGAAAGCTATCCAGGCAATGCTCTGCATGCAAAATTAAATTCAACGTCCAGAAATGCAGAAACAAAAATTTCTTAAGCAACACAAACTGCACCAAGTTTCACAGTCTGTAAAAGTTATGTATCCAGCAGAAACAGCCTACAGAATACTGCAGATGCAGACTGGCCCTAGTGCTGCTGACAAAATACCCTGCAGCTTGCAAGCCTTGCAGTGGTGGGGAAAGCAGGACCACAAGAAACTGCACGTTTGGAGTTACAATGAAATTAAAGCCCATATCAAGAAGGCTACCTTTCACAGATCCTGATTTCTTTCTGTGTTAAGCAAATAACTGTCATTTAACATCTGACCATACGTCATTATTAGTTTCTATAGCTAATCATGCATGTCCGTGTGCATGTATCTATATCTAGCTCTAGCTCTAGATCTAGATCTATTTATCTATATAAATGTGTGTTTAACTTCTATATGCACTATATACATACAATAGGGACTATTTGTATGTTAAAAAAACCCAAAGGGATATTATGTCCCAGTACTGACTGTACACTAGCAGTCTCTATATTTAGCCTGCACGCTACAGAGGTACAAAACTTGCCCAGCCTCATGGTTGATGTTTACTTTTTAATGCACAAACTATATTTAAAACGCTGCACTTGGACACCATGACGAGCTACAATATGAATTATATCAAAAAGATGCTATTTTACTTCTGTCACATTTTATACAGCTCTGAGGAACAGCAGATACCTCCTCTGGTGGGCCAAGAAGTCTGTGGCCTACCTTTCAAATTTCTGTACTGGCATTTATTGTGTTGAGGTTCAAATCCCTTTACAGCTGTGGTCTGAACAAGAAAAGGGCACTTAAGGGAATAAGTCTGCAACTTGCTCTTCTGGGTTACATTAAAATTTCTGATTCCCATCTGTTACTCGAACAAAACAGTGCATTTTAGATAAACATAAAATTGCTCATTTTGGAGACTGTATGTTAAATATATTTGCTGTTTATGGTCTGTAAATTGGACAGTGCTGTTCTTAGAGTTACTTAACAGTACAAATCAGACGAAGTCACTGTGCTCAAAAGACCTATTTTAACTGTAAACACAAAAAAGCTCTTTCATTTCATTACGTCATTACAAGCACTATGGAAAGCTTCCCACCTGGAAGTCCACTTGCACCCTCATTCAGCACAGCCTCTCTGTTCAGAAAAACACCTGGGCGTATGCTTTGAATTCAGCGTGCGTTTAAGGACTCGCCTAAGCAGATGTTGGCAGCTAGATCATTTTACTCTTCAGACTAATTTCATTCCCCTTTCACTCCCCTTGCCTCAAAAATGAGCAGTGGCTCATTGCCACTGTAGAAAGTTAACTAGTCAAACCTGTAAATGCTTTTTTCTCAGACTTCTGCAGTGCTCAAAGCCGTGTGTGCAAACCCCAGATTTAATACTGCAAGCAGACATATTGAAGACATACACACATCTACAACATGTTGGGTTTTTGGGGTTCACTGCAACATCTGTGACCCCAGTTTAAGCAGCTGACTAAAGTGGCTTATGCAGCTCTGCGCCACAGGAGTAGCGCAGGGCAGCTGGCATACCCTAGTGGATGTGACCTTTTATACCACTATGCATCATGGTTTAGTTGGGTGCTTTCTTTTGTTGTTGCTGATGGAAAGTATTTATTTGTTGCCAATATGTGCCCCTGTTCCCATTAAACATGGGAATATTAAAAGACAGGATTAGTAACGTAACTCTGCCCAAGCTGCATTCAGAAGGCACCTCTCCTATTGCTTGCTTATTTACTCCCAGGACAAAACCACCAAACTTACCTCAGTGATGTTAACCTCACTGTAGTGTTTCCAGGATATCTAAGGTTGACAGCCTCTTGAGCACCATATTTTAACTCAAGTTCTAGACTATAAATCCTTTCTGTTCAATATGCTGTTCAATGCTGTCAGAGTCTTCAAAGATTACCAAAGTGTATGTGAGAGCCCCTGGGCTGGCCTGTCTTCACAGAAAGTGAAAGGTGAAGAAGAGATTTTAAATACTCTAATCGCAAATTCAAAAGGGAAAATCAAGTGAGAAATATATGTCTTATAGACCATCACTACAAACTGTCATTTGGAAGCCTGTGGGATGGTTAGCCATTTTTCTGTCTAATTGCAGTGTCCAAGTGGCTTTGACATGCCTTGGTGACAATTTAGCTAATATTATTGAGGTGGGCTGAGAAGCAAAGAAGAAATATAATATTGGAGAAAACGTTTACTGATTTCCTGTAAAATAAGACAGTGGTTACTATAGAGAGACGGTAAAACGTGTTTTATCATGCACAAGCTAAATCACTGACTAAAATAATTTGATGTTGGAATTATGACAAAAGTTAGCAAGTTATGGTAATCTCTTAGTAACAGAGTGATATGAGAACTGTGCATATATGTTTTGGGGTAGCTAAATGCATACAGAAAGCAAGGATGAGCTTTCTAAAGTCAAAAAGGGCATATATAGTCACAGTGAAATTTGTGCGACTGTAGCTAGACCTTCTAATCATCTCTGAAAAATCTCAATTCGTTTGTCATATTATATACTAGAGTCAAGAGAGTATTATTAAGATTGCAAAGTCAGGCATTCAAGAATGAGGTAATGTCAGAATTAAGGCCGTCTGTTCAACCTTAATTTGGCCCCTTGTGAGTATGAATTATGATACTGCCTTTGATTAGATGATCACACGGTATTTTTTCCTTTGCCTCATTCATAACACATGATGGATAGTGCTCACTGCAGAAACACTATTTTGTTTTTTCTTCGTGCTTCAAGGTGTGGCAGCCTGCCTTATTAACTGCATTATATCTTTTTCTGACAGTAAAAGTAATCTTTCCTTCACAGGCTTTTCTACGTGGTTTATCATTACAGCTACAACACACTTAACAAATATTAGTAATTTAATTTTACTGCAGTCCTCAAGGGAAAGACTAAAAGTCCTTCTGTTCAGTTTATTCATCTACAATCTATTCCCATAGCCCAAGTTTTCTCAAGATTTTTGCCTCCTTCATATTTGGATCAACTTTGAGGAGCAGGTATTGACAACAAATAGGAACCAAACTAGTGGTCCCCATTCTGGTGTGTGCTTTAGGATCCAGGTTCTGTGTGGCCTAGAGAAGGTCAGGAACTGTAGGGAAAACCCAGAGGTTGGATCATTTCCTAAGCTGATAAACACTTTGAAGAATTTAGCTGTGCACTACAAGGAAGTGCAGGCATTTTTTTTTTTTAATTTGGACAAAGACTAGTAGATTTTTCCCATAGAAAAGAAAGTGTCCCTAACAACTGCTACCTTTCTACCAGAGAACTGTCTCCATGTCAAGAGAAAGGTAGAGAAAAGCTTGCTAGATGTGGAAACAAAAAATGTTTTTCACAGATTTGTACTTGGAAATAGATGACTTGTTCTGACAACATTTTTCCACCAAAAAAATAGTTGTCCCAAGAGAAATACCTTTCAGGGGCAATTTCAGCCAAAATGGTTGAGATTTGGCTAGGTTACAAGTGACTTTTACTTTTGTCATCATTCATCCATCATCTTTCTTAAGAATTACAGATTGTGTAATTCTAAAGGGAATGAATACGGTCTAGAGGAGTGCTCTCTGGGTACACAGGCCCCTAAGTTATTTATATCATTGTTCATACATCACAGGTTGGATTTAATGCTCTAAAATGTTTTTGACTTTAAATACTATGATTCAAAGCTCATAGGAGGTGGAAAAATTGGAGATTTGAGAAGACAAATAGAGTTCAATCCTTCTTGGAGTACTATAAATTTCCTCTAGCCAAATGACACCTACCATATTTTGTATCACATATATTGCTTTTGGCTAATATTATTGTTTCAGGGGCTTAAGCCCATAACTGATATCTAAGCTTGCTAGTTTATTGTCCTGAGGTGCTGAATATCCACATATTCATAGATATAAGGGAAGACAACTCTAAGTGTCCCTACTTCGTACCTCTGAAAAGGAGTCTTCTTTCACTTGAACACCTAGCTATGCTTTCAGCTATGTAATTCTGGTCTCTGATGTTTTTGCTTTCTTTATAATGTGATGGCATTATCAACATCACTTGAAATGACATAGTATTAGAAGAAAACTTATCCTGAGCAGGTGCAAAACTCAGTGAGTAAAGGGACCCCTTCTATCAGCAGTTGGTTTGAGGCCTCAACCGTATTGCACTAGTGGTGCAATAAATACAGGAGTGACATTCAGAGTGTGCTCTAGCAGGATGTGTACAGCTGTGTGGCACTTTGGCAATTCTTATTTTCATTTAACAGCTTTTCATCAGAAGGAATCCTTAAATTCAGAGAAAGAAACCATCCCTGTGAAATCACAAAAAAAAAATATATCAAAATATCCAAAATATCCTAGATTTAAGAGTGGAACATGAGTTATGTAGGTTCTTCAAATGGGAAACAAGTCAAAAGGGTAATGTGCTCTGGGCTTCCCACCCTAAACCACAGTTGATAATCTCCTTGTGGTGCAATGTGTGTCACTGCTGCTGCTGCTCTTAAAAAGTATTGCCTGATTCTTTGGCACGCTCATTTTCCACCATTCCTTTCACATGCTACTAAAGCTTTCAAAAACATTGACTTTAAACAGCTCATAGCTCACTGAAGCATGACTGAATCCATGTTTTGTTTCCTTGCTGAGTTTTGAAAGCCTGTTGAAATAACAGACATCTTACCACCTCCAATAACAACCATCTATTACAATCACGTCTTAGTTATCTACGGATAGAGTAACCATGTTGCAGAATAACTGTGCATATCTGCCAAGTCAGCTCAGGTCCAGCAGTGTAATAACCCTAAAGCAAGGCCACATGGCTACAGCTAATTTGCTTCCAAAGCCAGGTCGAGTGTGTAGCAGTGTACTTGTTTTTATCTGGCATGAAGCCGGGGCTAGCAGACTGAGTAGACTCAAACCAGTTTTGTGCAGAGCCGGTCAAGATTTCTCTGGAGTACCCTCCTGATCTGGGGAGTGCTGGCTGTCTCCGAGGTGCTGCTCATTCAGCTTGGATCCACCAGAGTTTACTAGTATCAGCTCAGTGCTGGACCTGTACAGAGCTTTTGGGTTTTGCTGCATTTTGCATCCCCCACACGCTAAGGGGAACTAAGCTCAGCCACAACAATGCACAAGTGAACGTAGTCAGCACAGGTCCGGTGCTCATCCCGGTGTGGTTAAGTCTGTGGCTCATCAGCTGAGAAACACAGCATGGAGACATCTGGCAGCAACAGTGCTCAGTTGGAGCTAACATATCTAACTGGGCTTGATCTAGCTCTGTGCACAGCCACAGGTGTTTGCACTTTGCTTTCCAGAATAGCCTATTGTCCCCATGAGAGCCAGGTTTCCCCCTTACCTGGCTCTTCTCACACCACGTTACCTCTGACAGCAGTGACTTGGCTGTGCAATGGAAAGTAGGAGACAAATGCAAGATGAATTAGTTTCTCCTTAGACTAGATTGTCTGCAATGAGAAAATAATGGCTTTTTCTGTAGAACATTCATTAAAGACTGTATTTGCCATAGCATTCTGCCTGGAAAGGATCAACTGTAGGAGCATTCACTCAGATTTTCTGTTTTCTGAAGTTTGTAGGACAGATACGTAAATTTTCAAGGTTCAAAACTAGCTTTAACATAGTTTCACCTGGAGTATCTAGACATCAGTATTCATGAAACTGTCTATCTTAAACTGGAAATTCTGCTTTTTTTGTGTGTCCTGGAGTTTGTTGACTTTGATGTTAAAAAATGTTTACGGTCTTGCTGAAAGTTTTTCAACGGCTGTGGCAGCTTTACCATAGCTCTTTTCCTGGATTCTTGGTGAGTTCATGGTACAGCCTCTCCCTCTGAGGAACCATTGGAGGATCCCTTTCTTCTGCATCTGGCCACCTATTTCCATGAAATCTCTGGTAACTTGCCTAGTTTTGAAACCTTTACATCTCTGACCAATGGGTTAAAAATAGACTATAGGCAGAGAGACAAAAAGGCAACATAATCTTAGAAGCCTTATTTTTTAAGGAAACCAACCAAAAGAAACAAGCAAAGGTTCTCTAATCTTTACTTAGACACCAAAATCAAATCACATTCTCACTAGTGCACCATTTCCTATAACAGCATGTACATAAACCTAAGTGGACTGTAAAAGATACTGGAGGAGGCATGTCATGATTTGCATTAGATCATTTTCCCCCAACGAACTCTTGTTCCAGAATTAAACCTCTGCTGATATCCCTTTAATAAAAACCACACATAAACATTTCACGTCTTTCAAGTGCTCTGCATGTTAAAATAAATATACTTAAATACACTAATAAATACATGTGTGATGCAAACATCAGGACATCTGAATCTTTAAATTATTTTTAGTAGAATAATTTCTTGCTGAAAAATATTCCTTTCACTTTGTTTATTCTAATTCTACACACTTTTTCTACCTACTAGAGTTCCTTTTTGATTGTCTGATAGTTAAAAAAAACCTGTTGCCAAATTTAGACTATGGCTAGTATTTTTCAACTGATTTCTAATACATACAGGCACGTGCTTAACATTTGCTAATGTGCCTCCCTGAAGTAAGGCTTAAGTACAGCACTCTCTCTGGCACAGCACTAAAGACACTGTCCATTTATTGAGAACTTATGATTTGAAAATGCAGGCTCAGGTCCTGTACTAGGAAAATGTGAAGAAAAATCCTCCTGTAGAAATAACATCATCTACAGATGACATTGCAAAACCCCCAAATATATCATTCATATACCAACAATCCATCTAGAATTCCAAGAATCAGCATGAAGAAACAAATCTGGGGATAATGTGATTTTTATTTAGGTGTATTTAAGAAAAGTTCCATCCTATTCAGATAGCCTATCACTGCAAATAAAACTTGATTGGATTGATAAGACTATAAACATCAATTTAAGGCAACTGTTACATAATGTTACATTACTATTTCTTCAGATACATTCATGCAATTAACTTTTAACATATCTTTACACAATACTTCAAAGTATAGCATTATTTTATTTCCCCATGTTAGACCTATCTGATTAAGCTTTCCTCAAATGATACAAAAAATGGACTTGTTCTTCTTGGTGGAAGTGGAAAGACTTAATGACTTAAGGGTTTAATGAGTTATCTGATGCAAGTAATCCATGTTGAGAATGCTGCGGAGATAAATGTACATCCTATATGTGTGTCACATGCAGGCATGAAGAAATAGGAAGGGAGGCTGAAACATAATTAGTGTTCTTAGCTAAAATCATTTTTACTTCACAGGAACCCCCAAAATATCCTTGCATTGAGCAGAGGGCCAATTAAACTGTCTTGTTTCCAAAAGATTCCTCTCCATGCCAGCCTCTGTCGGTGTTGAGAAATCTTCTATGGAGTCATAAAAAATTCTCCATGTTGCATGTAATGTTCAGTCCAGTTTAGGCTTTTCTTTTCCTTCCTCAATACCTGAAAAAATGGCCAGAAAAACCTTTTAAAAATCTGAGCGAACAAAAATAAAGAGTTTACTTAGAGAGGTTTTTCCAATGCTCTTCTTCTTCTTTTCCCTTTATTGTGTCATTCCCCCCCCCACTTGCTCACACGCTCTTCTCATGTGTTACCTCACCTGCTGTGAAAGAAAAGAATATCTGCACACCTGATGTCAGCGGTTGTCCAGTAATGAACTGCATAACCCTTTCTCCCTCCAGACCTTTTCCAAATCAGTCTGAACCCCTGTGGCACACTCAGCCTTTGACTGCTGCAGGGGACTGCCAACACTTATCTCCCTGAACTCCTCTGCTTGCCTAGAAGCAAATTAAAGCAGATGTTATGATAGCTACCACTAGCTGAAGCTAAGCAGCTGACTTTATTTGAAAGCAAGTTCTCAAACTTTTGTCTTGTAATTCAATGAGTTTAGGCCCCCACCCGCACGTCAACATAAGATTTTTCAAAATCTCTAAGTACATCTCCCTTTTCTGAGAGTATGTGAACGAAGAACCAATTACTGTTGCTAGGGTGCCTCTTGCCTCTCGCAATGGCCATCTTTCAGTAATATCAGGAGTGCTGAGTTCAGTGCAGGGCTCCTTTGCTGCAGAGCTTTTCTCTTGTCTATGCTGAACTAAGTCTGGGCCAGGCAGCAGACTGTGTTTTTTCTGGCAACGAAAACATTCAGCTATTTCGTATGCCTGTTCCTGGACAATGAATTACTATCAATATTTGACAGAAGTATTGTTCTTCTGACTAAGCCCTCTCTGCCAAACCTCTCAAATAAAAATGTTTCTTTTGGAGGTTTTCAAGCCTGCCGCATATTGGAAAAGAAAGACTTCTGAAGGCAAAAGAGAAGCAATTTTTGAGAATATCGAGAAGACAACCCAGTCACAAGTAAGTTCACTGCTAATGCAATATATGCATAGATGGCAGTTACACCAAGATTCACTTAAAAAACATAGCTAATTAACCCCAAGATGGAGAACAAGCAGATGTATCTCCACTCAGAAAGCACAACTGCAGAAGTGACTTTGCTGAATGAGGCAACAAGGAAACAAATGGGTCTCTCTATTGCCTAAGTAAACAACAGCCTAAGTAAAATGGACCTAGGCGTTGCTGGCAAGCCAGAATAATGGAAGAACTACTGTCAGAGGTTTAAAACTAAAACAAAAGGATGGGTCCAAAAGATTACAGTGGGTTTACAAGCCTGCTCCAGAGCTCATCTTGATTTCCTGCTTTCTGGTGTAAGGAACTTTTCCAGTAGTTTTAACTGAACTGTTTTATTTACCTTTTAAAAAGAGCCTCTTTCCTTTATTCAGAAGTACTCTTCTGCAAACGCATTGAGTAGTTTGGCAGGAATGCTCATTGCCTCAAAACTGTGGAAAGACACTGGCTTGTAGAAAGGGCGAGTTTTTCCTTGCCCACCATGTTTGTGGTTTAACTCGGAAAAACTAACTGCAAATCATTTTGTCAGTAAGGATGGTCTATTTATGCATCTCCAGAGGAAAAGGGAAAAAAATCCAAATGTCAAACACATCCCTCCCCCCGACATTTTCTCAAGGTAGATTCCTTTAATTTGAAAGTTGAGTGCTCAAAAGCCCCTTTAAATGTTGCCATTATAGTTATAGTTTCCAAATAATATTTCCCAAATCTTGCATGGTGACAGATTGTCATTATTTTAGTTTTCTGATGTTTGTGGTATGCCTGTCATACACTTCAGGTTTGATTTAGGCAAACTGTTTCAAGTGTGGCAAAATAGCAGGTGACACATGGGCATTTGCTGGCTTGCAAGTGCTTGAGCCCCAGAGGAACTGGGTCAATATTCTTGGACCAAATCAAGTGGGTAACAGAGAGGATAATAAGGCCATGGTGAGTCTATTGGGAGAATGACCTGAACAACCTTAGCTCCTTCTTAGGGTGGAGGGCCACAAGAACCAGAGATTTTGTTATGCATACTGTGGAATAGTGAGGGAGATTTTCCACAATTTACTTATGCATGGATTTGGTAAGAGCATGTGATTCTTTACCACATCATTATGTTTTATACAGGACTTAGGTCAAGTGAAATTCTTCCCTGTGGCTGCCTTTTTTAGAAACTTACTTCCTGTATGAATGTAAATAGTGTAAATGGATGTGAATGTGACATCAAACTGCAAACTCAAAACCAGACTTGAGTACTGTGACAAATGATCACTGGCTCTAGAGTAAAACATATACTTTGTATCAGGGTGCTTTATATGAGCAAATGGCAAGTAAAACTACTTTGAGCTTCTGGTATCAGGTTCTCCTTAGCATTATATTGGAGGACTTGCTAAGAGATTTCAGCATGCAGTAAGCTACCCTGTGAATGTATGGTGTGCTAACCAGTTCACAATAAGTTTCCCCAAATGGGATATAGGCTGTTCACATGACAAAGGACAAAATTCCCATTGAGCAAGGACTTCACTCCATTTGTGACTTGCCATTGGGGTGGATCAAGAATGTTGTTTGCTTATTTCAGGCATTTGGATAAATGAAAATCATCTTTAATAGATTAAAGGAACCTGCTTTTCATTGTGTGCTTGCCTTATTATCCATTTTCCTTTACTCAGCAATGGGTGGCCTAGGTAGCATACAAGAACGTGAAGTCTACAGAATTATGTTTGCCCTGCAAAGGTGATCTTTCATTCCTGCTATGTGTTGATGTGAACACTTTTTTTCCCTTGAGTAAATTTATAAGTAGCAAACACCTTATATCTGGAAATACTAAAAGAATATTTTTTTCTTTCTAAGTCTAAGCTTACCATTAACAGCATTCCCATAGACCTATACTTTATTCTAGCTGCATTTACTGGGTTCATCAGCTAATAAAACCACGTGGGTTGTAAATCTTTCAGGTAATCACCAACAGCGCTTACATTAGTTTGGAAGTTATAAGAATAAATATTCATAGCTAATCATGTTCTCCATCAGCAATTCCATTCATTTTACTGTCTTTAAGAACAAGCTTACAGTTTCAAGGGAACTTCTGTCATTCTACCTTGTTTTAGCCTGCTAAAAACCTAGACTTTCAGTGGAGCATATTCAAGTCCTGACAGAGTCTTTCATGAGTTAATATTGCTAAAACAATACTCACATTTTTGGGTATCCCAGATGTAGTTGTTCAGGACCTCTCCCAGCAAGTAGGAAATGTTAATTATTATAGTAACAGCTACAAAAAAGATTATTTTGACACCTGGGCTGAGGTACTCAAGAAGTGGGTACACCCACACTCCTGTAACATGGTGAATCCAGCACACCCTGAAACAGAACAAAAATGACAAGTACTGACTATTACAGCCCTGTTTTTCAAAAGTAGCTTCGGTTGTACACTTAGATACCTAAAATCAATTATTTGAAAAGACTGCAAGTTGGAACCGAATTTGACTTTGTTGGACACCTGGGATGATACCCTTCCAGAACCAAGATCATAAGTGATGAAACTAAGACTGATCTCCTGCAATCTTACTGCATTTTCTTTTAATTTAACCTCAGCTGTTGGCCATTTCAGGTTCTGCAGCTTGCCTCAGTGAAGACAAATTGCTGATGTATTTCTTTGCCGCATTCATGTTTATTTACAAAGAATATACACTCTAGTTTCATACAGTAGCACTGAAACAGCAGCACACTCAATTCCAAGCAAGTTCTTTACCCTAAGAATATTCCCTGTTCTCAAGGCCGTCCCACACAACCAGATTCTCTGCTTTCTGGAGTGTCTTTGTTTCCTCTTTGTATACATTTGTGTGATTCTGATGCTTTTGCTCTCCTCACCTGGCAAGTGCCTCAGTTTTCGGGCTTGCCAGAAAAATAAGGTTCAGCTTCTCTTTAAGAGAATGATTTAACTTCTTCAGCATCTGTGTTTTAGGTTGCTCCTCCTTTTCTCTCAGTCACCTGATATCATTTGGGATCTAATCGTTTTTCTCTAGACAGGATAAAGAAAAAAAATCAAGTCCTACCACCTCAGTGAAATTATGCCCAGCTCCACATTCAATATACAGTAAAGGAAAAAGAATTATGCTGATTTGCTGGTGACAGAGATTTGTAGTGTTCAGACACAGCGGAGACCTCAGGCACACTAATCCAAAAGACAGTGTATCAGCTTTAATGCAACATGGTCTGAAGAAGTGCTCCAGGTACGTGATTTCTCTGTGTATGATTGCAACGGACATGACCATGGTTGGTGGTGCATGTTCAGCTGTACTCTCTGAAAGGATGGGCTTTGTGTTGAAACCCAAAATGGTGAGCATAGATGCCAGAAGAAAGCAGAGACAGTCCATATAACGAGAAGCTATAAAAAGTAAAAGGATTCAGCTGCCATGCAATAGAGCAAACATCAGAGGCCAGCTGGGAAAGGTACTCAGTGGAGATCAGCCTGGGGCCTGTAAGCTGCTAGGCTCTCTGTAAGAATATAAATCAGCTCCTTTCTGATCTCGTCATTTGGTGGGGAAGCTTACAGTGAAACACAGCTAGAGAGAAGACTAAGCAGGTGTACAGAATCGCTGTTTAGTGATTCTCCCTTACCCTGGAAATGTACATGGTTGTCATAGCTTCCTTTCTCCTCAGAAAAGCTTTTATTACAGCCAAATCCTTAACAGTTGGACACTTCATGTAGGAATTTGCACGTGTCAGTAAGTTGATCTGCATGATCTAAATGCCGATTAAAACTTCTTTCTCTGAAGGAGAAACATATGGAAAACGATCTCTGCACTTGTTTACAGTTCATTTTTTTACAGCATCATTCTGCCAGAATGAACATCTGACAAGATAAGGGTAGCCACGAAGAAACAGTTACTGTGTGACCCATGGTAACAGGATTTAACATGTTCCACTTGATCACAGAAAAGGATGGGATAGCTGGGTAGAAAGTCATGAGATGTCCTCTATTCCCAGGTTGTCGTTACTGGGAGTGTCTATTACTGTCTAACGTTTTTCAGTTCATTTGCTTTTGTTTTATGATCTTTTTGTGATAAATAAGCTCCAAGGAAAAAGCTTTGGGGGGAAAAAAAAAACCACTGTGTTTCTTTTTCACTTCTTTTTTTTTGGCTTGGTGAAACTGTCCAGCAGCACCTCTAGAGAGGGACTTTTGAAGTGAGTTTCTAAATTGCACCTGTGTGCTCAAGCTCATGAACTAAGTAGAAGTGACATTTACTAGAATGCATTTATGTTGGAAAGACGAAATATTTTCTAAATCCAACAAATGAGTCACTAATGAGTTCCTGAATGTCAGCTATGTCTTGCTAGTTCAGAATCTTTGAGTCCATTTTATGAATTCTATTCTTTGGGGGCCAAAATGCTAGCCCATGATTTGTTTGGTAATAGTGCTCGTGTTTTCAGTGTAGCTGTTGTATGCCTGTCACCAGAGCAGCCACAATGTAGAGGAACTCGCATGATGAGAACAAAAAGTACCAAGTGCCACTCAAGAGACAAAGGTCACAAACCCACCCGACCGGCCACCTTGATCTTCCTTTAAATGAGCTAAACCACCCAGCTCACTACATTTGGATAGACTAATATTAGACTTCTCTCCACTGAGCAGTAACACAATGACTATTCCTGCATTGTCTGTATCACGAATGGGAACAGCAAAAGTATGATTGCTACCATGGAAACCTTACCTGATGGCCTTTGTTAGCGCGTTCATTCCTACTTGAATACAAGCTAACTCAACGCCGCACAATAAAGGGCTGATCAACTGCAGGCATAAAGCTTCCATACAAGGCTACTGATTACTAATGTTAATGAATGCCTTCAACATGGCAATTCTAGTAGTCATTATTCTTGTCCAACCTCATTATTAGATAAGCACAGGGGAGCGTGCATTAAGGTTTACTTTGGAGTGCAAACCTAGATCCAATTTAAGAGCCTGTTATTGAGCAGGTTTAAAAAGTGTCGTTCATATAAAAATATTCTAAGGAGAAAAAGTTTAAACTAAAACTGGAACAACTACCTTTCAGCAGATAAAGTTAACATAGAATCTCCCTATGTTTTGGTCCTGTGATAGCCTATGTAGACTGATGACACAGCAGTGAGTTTCTTTTCAAAGATGAATGTGTTACAAGTTGCGGAGATAATTTTGCCAATTACTAGAGCTGGTAAGAGCAAGGAGTAGAAATATTCCTGTACTATATACAAAAGTAAAATGTTGGTTAAAAAAGTGGTGATATTTGGAAATGAAAATTTCAACTAGCTTGTTCAGAAATTCAAAAAAAAAAAATTGAAAACATGCTATTGCTTCTTTTTGAAAATCTCTTTTACTTTGGACATCCAAAACTTGGTTAATAAGGACAAGCAACTACTTCAAAAAATGCGGGAACCTTATGGTTTGTGTGTGCTCTACCTGCCACTTTGGGTAATGCAACTATTAAAACAACATGTGTGAAATCTAGCCATGGTACAAGCAAGCTCAACAGGTAGGTATCATGGTAGATAACCATGATGTCAGAAAAGTTTTGCAATGGGAGCCATCCCGCAGAAAGTGGTTGCTTCTTCATGATGGCTGCTCTCAACTGCATAATTTTGAATACACCTGCAGAGGCATCACAACTTGCTGGCCCTTTGTGGACTGAACTCTGAGAGTTTCCACCTGTTTCCTGCCCAAGCCAAGTCCTTTGACTACATCTGTAGCAAGACAACAATCAGTTCTAAGTGCTCTTGGTGGATACAGAGAGAAAATAGGAACTATTAGATGAGGGGCTGTTTAACTTGTAGAGATCAGTGAACGAGAGGGGTCAGAATAATAATAAATGTCATAAAATGGCTGAAGAGATCCAAATGCTCTTCCTCATAAAATAAGAAGCACTTCAGTGGAGTTCAGAGAGAAATACCTTTTGGCGTGATGCCCAATTAACTTCTGGAACTCTCTACCCCAAGATACACTGAAACCAAGATACTTAACAATCCTAGACTGCAAGTTTGGGAGGACCTCATGCTTCTGTGTAGTTCATTCCTCTGCTCTGGGCAGTATCACACATATCTAGCATGTTTCTGAAGTCAGAAGACTGTACAAACAATAAGAACGTGTCTCCCAAAAGAGGTGATGAGCTTACAGCTGCTAAGTCATTAAAAACTCAAGTGAATGAATCATTTGTGGTTATAGTGTAGGGACCAACCCTAAGCTTTCAGAAGTAGGAGCGCAATGACCCACACTAAATCTGTTCTGTTTTGGATTTCTAATACTGATTGAAGTGACGTGAGGGACATTTTCAGAAAGTCTCTTCTTTTACTTCCCCAAAATCTAGAACATTTTATTCTGCATCTAATTAGAATTGTTAAGTTCTCAGCCATCTTAAGATGCTGGGCTCCTTATAATTCCAGCTAGGCAGGCATAAGTCACCTACACTTGGAAAATATACTGTTTAGAAATTTTAAATACTAAAAAATAAGTTTAATAAGCAGTCATTACTTAGAAAATAACAGTAATCACCCCATCTTGTTCCAGTTTCTCCTGATGGATTCTCCTCCACCAATCTGTATGATGCTGAACAATAAAATGGGGTGTGAGACTGGGCTACCAGTATGGAATGGCTTAAGCAGTTGGAAGAAGACAAGTCCTGGAAAATTGCAGCTGCAAGTAATGTTGGATGCAAAATATACTCAGCATGACATGATGCTGAGTAGGAGGTACATCCTCTAGGATGAACAAAGCTTATCAGAAACTTGTGTTTATGTACAGGTAGCTAAAATGACAGAGACTCTGCAGATTAACTGCAAGGTATTGTCGTCACGGGAAGTCATCTATTTGATAAGTCATATTTAATTTTAAATATACTAATGGTTGCTGTGCCTTCTTGAGCTATATTTTAAGGAACTGCACAAGTAAGTGAAAATGTACTATCTATGCATGTCATCTGTGATTTTACTGTTACTTTGACTGAAACATTTGAGGAGGTGGAGGGGAGCCAGAATGTAACAGTCCGTTATTGCTATGTCAGACCTCTTCAAGCTGAGGATCCCTGCAGCCTTCTCTTGCTGAAACCTCTTCTGCTCTCCCACTCTCTTCCTTGGTCAGGCACAGGGGATGCTAATCATCTCCTGGCCTAATTCTGCTGCTTCTACCTCTTCCTACTCTTTTCTGTTCTGAGTAGTGCTGGCTCCAACTCTTTTCTCCTCCTCTGCATTGTCTCATCTATCACCCACTTCTCCATCAACCTTCCACTCTGACTTCAAAGCCTGTCTCTCTCTTTCCTGTCCTAGCTTTTCCCACTTACATGCATGTTTTCAGCTTTCAAGCTGTTGCACATTTCCTTACCCATATTTGCTTTTAATCCATGGTTCTAGTTCATCTCTTTTACTTGCTTTTAGAACTTTTCACCTGGTTTTCCCCAACCACTGATTCTCTATTGAATTTCCCTCTCCAGTGGTCACCTCCCAAAAGCATTGATAGTCCCCTCCCTAAGTACAGACACTTGGCCATTCTGTGCCTTCTCCTCCATCTGCATCAATCACTCCTCTTCTCAGCCACTTCAGAAAGCCTTTCGATTTCTTTACCAAAATGGCTGTCAATTCTCACCATGTTTCACACTCTCTCTTCACTCTTGTCTTCTGAATTTCAAGGTTTGTCCTAGCAATCTACAACCCTATCCCTTTTCCAACATCTGCTCTTTCTGATCATCTCCTATGGAGAAACTCTAGTGGGAATTCTACAACAAGGTTGACAGCATCTATTTTAAATTCATTCCAAATTTTCACAGAACTTAGATTCTTTCCTTAAATTCACTCAAGAAGTATTCAGCACATTACCTCATTTAAATGCTTTCCCTCAGCAAATCTACAGACCTTTTTAGAGTCACTTATAAGAGAAATCGTATTTTCAAATTAAAGTTTAAAGGTACCTGAGCTGCTTAAATTGTTTTATTAAAGAACGAAAGAATGAATCAAGTCCAAGCTTGGCACATGGAGAGGCAACTGCTGTTGGATTTGAGATAGAAAACAAGAGAGCAGGTCAAGTTTTTTTTGCTCCCAAACACGTAGCCCAGCATAACTAAAGCGGCCGAGTCAGATTCTTAGGGTCTGGTTATTTGGCACCCTCAAGAGCTCAAAAGCAGAAGGAACAAAAAAGCCATTTTAACTAAACCTATTTGTCTCAGTTTATTTTAGGGACATATTAGGCTCTGATATTAGTTGCCATGAGGTCATTCTTGTTACAAGGACAACAGAGTTCTGGCTCTTTTCTGTTCCTTGACAACCAACTCCATATACCCATTGGCAGTATTTTCTGGTAGTATTGGCAAGCTCTTGGGTTTTCTTAGCACTGTCTAGATTTAACAATTCAATACAAATTGTGACCTTTTCAAGCCATGCTAAATAAAGCCAATTGGCTTTTCCCATCTTATCCCATGGCCTTGGTCCTGAAAGTCCATGTATGGTGTGCAACAGGCAGTGCTAGTCTGTGAATGTTTTGCCTGGGCACAGTTCCTTAAGAGTAAGGGAGAAATCTCCCTCACAGAGAGTAAATGAGCTAAGCGTGCCTGCTCAAATGCTCTCCTAAGGGACAGAATGTGAAAAAAAAAAAAAAAAAAGAAAGAAGAAAAGGTTTTACTCTTCAGGAAAGGCTTTATCTCAGCTAACATGTCTCTGAATAATACTTGGGATATCAAACTATCTAGCTATGTTCTTCCTACTTTAGCGAATCTATTCAGAATTGTTGGCTTGTTTTCTCATTTATGAAACACATAGAATAAAAGCTCCCTATTCCACCATCCCTTCCATACATGAAAGATTCAGGCATGTAAGAAATAAAACATAAGCTTTCAGAGCTTTTCCAAATCACAGTTGAAAAAAAATTCATTAACAAACTCAAGCCTAAACAATACCCTCCTGTATGCTCCTTTATAGGGCAAAGTGTGACTTGATACATAAATCATGTAGAATGGTCTGAAGGTTTCACTTGAGGTGGGGAGTGCACATGCACAAAACATGGAGAACATCTGATTAGCAACTGTCTCCATTTTATCCTGAGACAGTTTCAGTGAAAACGCTTCTGCTGAGGGAAGAATTACAAAGGAAGAAGGAAAAACTGTCAAGCAGCAGACCTCAAAGGTAAAAAAACAACAACCCCCCCCTCCCACCCAAGAACTAAGCACCAGCTGGGGATCCACAGACAACCAAAGATACAAAGGAAGACAGTTCCACAGTGGTGTTATGTAACCAGGTCATTTGCAGGTGTAGTCTCAATTTTAATGCACTGTGCTAACCTTGAAGGGTCAAAAGGATACACCACTAAGGGCAACAAATCCTAATTAAATAACTCCAAAATCTAAGTGAACGAGATCAGTACTTCAATGTGGTTACTTGGCAGCAGGAAGACAGTGAACTTTAGCTGTGAAAGGTAGGCTCACACTAAGAGAGAGAGATGAAAAAAACACTTTTCATATTTTCTGGTAGATTTCCCCAACCTGTAAACATCAGGTACACTGCAGTGACACAAGTGAGCCATGACTGACATGTGGCCTCAGTCAAGTATTAGATAGAGCCTTCAATAACACTTTAATTTTGAAGATGTGCAGAGTTTGCAGATGACGGCAGAGTCCATGTCTCCCTCCGGTCCTACCAAAAGATCTCCTTCCATAAGAACGGAAGGAGACATCATAGACTGTAACCGCAAAATTTAGCAGGATGACTTTCAGATCTGAGAAAAAATTGTCTCAGATCATCTTTTGAGAAATCACAGCTTGGAAGAAGGCAAATCACTTGAGAGTAGTTCTGTCCTCTTTGGAAATATCTTTCAGGTAGATAAAACTAATAAACAGTAAAAACAAAGGTAGATGATAGGAGAATGTAACTGGTGTCCACTTAGTTAATTTTTTAATGCATATTCTATTCCCTCCTTTTTATTTGTCCTACAGCCCTTCCACCCTCTACTTGTAGCTGTAAGATTTAGATGCACTGTAGCAGGCAGCATCAAGACATATGTGCCCTTTCAAATTACTGCTTTCAGCAAGAAGTTTTTTGATATCTGGAAAAGTATACATGGTCCACTGTGCTGTGTCCCCATTCATACATAGTAAGACAACTGATCTGTAGCCTATGATATCATGATGTGGGTGATTCAAGACAATCCCTAGCATTACAGGTCAGTATAAATATAAGTGCACAAGCCATTGGAGAGAAAAATTTTCTTCCTCACACTGAATTCTCCTCACACTGATACTATTATAGCTTCTTGGAAAAATTTAAGGACACCCTTGTTTTTATTTCCCTTACCTAATTGGACTGCTTCAATGTTCCATTCCTCTGCAATACTTTTCCACGGATCTACTCAGGTGATTTTGAGAGAACAGGAATTGCCATACTAGAACAGAACACTGCTACGATAACTCTGCCATCCTGCCTCTAGGCACCATCAGAGGAAGGTGGAGAAATATCACAGTTGTGCATTATTATACATGGATTTAAAAAATTTCCTTTGCCTTGATGGATGAGATTGTCCTTATCTTACCAACTGCAATTGCAAATATTGTTCTTTCTTAAGAATGGCATATATGTTTGTAGAACTAAATGCAGAATCTGAGTAGTGTCGTGGGATACAACATCTGATTTCAGCCGGACTATCATCGTTTTATGATCACTCAATGTGTGTTGATGTGCATCTATAATGGCCTCTATTTCATAGGACAAAAGGGGCAAGTCACATAGTTGAGGCAGTATGACAGTACTGTCTTGAGCCTGCGTTCCTCTCTCATTAGTCTGACCTTACTTGACTTGAAAAAGCAATATTATCCATAGTTTTGGAAACTGTCATCTTAGCTGAGGGAAGGTTGTTGTGAAGTGAGAAGAAGGGATATGAGAAGAAATAAACAGGAGGTCATGAAAGGTTTCCAGACAGGATAAAAAAAAGTTTACGGTATCAAAGGAGCATTGTCAACAAAACAAAGGTTTAGTAAAAAATAAAACGCCAGAATGACTAAAGTAAATTAACTCTGTTAGGTAAGTCAGGTGCTTGAATAGAAACTCGGTCCCAAAGACCAAATTTAGTGCTGTATAAAAAAGATTATTTCTGTTTAGTTTAATTTTTCACAAACATTTGCATCCTTTAAAATAAACTGCAGAGAGTTTAGATTACTGGCTTATTCTGTAATCAATTTTACAGAAAGAATTTATGAACTAGTAAAGAAAAAAGACAGCATTCTATCTTTTCTGTTGTGCCTTAAATACTGATGCAGGAAATCATTTGCCTATTCTCAATTTTATTTGATAGAACAAAAACCCTAAGCAATAAAACTAAGGTCCAAGAAAAACATTTAGCTTGAAAAAAGGTTGAAAAATGTACCCTTGGAAAGACCACTGCTTACATGGGATTGTTCAACAAATTCCTGTTGTGTGAGGTTTGGCATATACTTTCTAAAAATATAAGCATCTGGGGAAACCAGACAAAGCCCAGGTCTTGGACGAAACAAGGCATGCAGTGTGGATCTGTTAGTGATTATATCCATAATGAAATATGTGCCCAAATTTAGCAGTACAAAACCCCCAATACAACATGAAAACACAGTGTGTACAGTCCTTACCATAAAATATAGCCAACAGCAAAGGTGCATACTGCAGCCAGTCCACAGCTCCTGCTGGGATACTGATGATGTGTTGTTCTCATCTCGATTAATATAAAGGGCAAAACTGTTGTATGCTAAAAAACCAAAACAACGGGGAAAAAAGCAGGTGATACAAACGATTCTCACTGCATTTCCATATTAGTTCTACAATAAGAAATGTAATTACAAAAAATTCAACACAATTTCTTGATCATTAGAAAGAAAAGGCAAAATGAGTCTCTAAAGCAGATCAATAACCCAAATACTTAATATTGCCTTTATGCTGTCCAATTGTTTGAGAGAGCAGAGGAAAATTAAGCAAGCAGAATGCACTTTTCATTTTGGCCAGAAATCCAAGGAGGGTATTCAGTAAGTAAAAACAGAACATGGCACTAGGGGACAAGGGACGCAGTCCCAGTTCAGCCTTGCAATTGCTCTGCAATCTTTGCCGTTCACGACCCTTAATTTTGACCATACAAGTTAGGGGGCAAAACATCTGATTTGCAAGGCTTTAGGCACAAACAAAGCCAAATGAATGAATATAAATGATGCTTCTGAGAATTAGGCTACATGTCTCTCAATCTGTGGACCTGAAAACAGGGACATATTTTCGGATTATAGTCACAATACCTCTGTTCTTCCATCTGTAAGACAGGAGCAATTATCTTCCTCAGAAAGGTGATGTGAATCTTAATTTGTTAGTTGTGTGCAAAATGCTTTCAGATTCCCAAATGAAACATATGAAAGCCAAGGCTGTAAAAACCCTTTTCTGCCACTTGTCTTTATTTAGCTGTGAAAGTCCTTATTTTGTCATTTTTCCATACACTTCTCCTACACTGCCCCTTCTGAGAAGGTCTGTTCATCCAATTAATGTCAGCAGCATGAAAAATTGCATTTAGCCTGCCCCCAACACTTGATGTCTAGATTTCTGAATGCTGGCAGGCATGAAAATATACATAAGTGAAGCACAGACATGTCAGGAAACCCCTCCTCCCCATCATTTTTGCATATACAGCTCAGCTAGAACTGACATTATTGGTGACTCTGGAAACACATACTGCTTTGCCAGCACGGGGCCAAATGATCGCTGGTGTATCTCTGTCAGCTTTCAAGGAGTTACTCTGGTTGAGAACTTGGCCCTGAAATTACTGTGACTGTGCACAGAAATCTCCTGCTGTGTTCAGTGGGAGGTCTGCAGGTGCAAGGATTGCAACAGCAGCCTAAGCCATAAACCAGGTTCAATCCTTTCCTAACATTGGCTCACAAATTGGAAAAAATATCATTGCTTAAGGCCACATTCTGCCATCAGATGTGCACGTGTAGTTCAGGGGGAGCTGGAGGGCCGAATTTGTAAGAATAACACTGAAAGTCCACTGAAATTTTAACCAACAGGAAGGCAGGATGGGCACAAAGTAGAAATATCCTTGTGGGGTAATGGGTCTAAATGAGACAAAGCAGAGCAGGGGTTCTGAGCCTTTAACAACTGTGGAGAAAGAAGAATTGTTTGAGCGGGAAAGGATAAGATAATGGAAATGCTCCGGTTCATAAATGTAACATGATTTGAATTGGATAACTGCTCTGATTTTCAATACATTAGTAATTAATGACTAGCATTTGGAGAATGTCAGGTGGATAATACAGCAGTTAGGGGAGCTTTCAATTTCTTCCTCTTTTAACAATTTGTTCCGCCCCTATTCCTTTAAACAGTATAAATCATCATCAAGGGAATGCAGAGATGTTTTACGTGTGGTCTGTGATAGAGATGCCCACTATTAGTAGAAAGGTCTATTAACTGAGCAATACCTTCAGAGTCCATTAACAGGGGCTGACAGTAAGGCAAGCCCTGGAGATTCACTTGTAAGTCTTGCATCTGTACAAAAAAAGGTCTTTAAGCAGAGATCAGTACCTCACTCTATATACCCCTCAAAAGCAGTGTTGCTGGAGGCTGTGTTAAATGTCTCCTGCTCTGGCTCCATAATCTCTTTAGGGAAAAAAAAATAGAAAGCAACAAAGACTGTTAACTCTAAAAACCACCCTTGGTATTTCTTCCATGATGTATGCTTGTGATCCAGTCCCTAAGTCTTAACTGCTCACTATAAATATGATAGTTACAGGGGTTGTGTACAGTATTTCTCAATTGAAATCTGCTTGCCATTTTAGACACTACTTGTTGATGCGTTCTTCATTGACAATAATAACCCAACAGTGTTCAAGTTAAAAAGTAGCTAAAATCATTTCAATAACTGTCCCCTAATCTTGAGCCCTTTTCTCCCCTCCCCATTTTCTGTGGTTACACAACAAAAGAGGTGATTATTTTCCTAAATTCTCCCTTACGCTGTTTTCTAAAAGGCAAGATAATGAGCTATATCGCTGAAGAATTTATGTACAAAATCCTGTCAAAAGCATAGTGCAAAGTGTAAGGAAAGCAGAGACATATATCTTTAATCTCAGTCAGTTACAGCAAATGCAGCTGCTACCTGCAAGCACTGCAGTTTTAAAAATCCAGAGTATGAATTTTTGTTAAAAATGTTCTTGTGAAACTGCCACTTGAAAAAACGGTTTCAGACGCTTTACCCAAACTACAACAAAGACACTATTTCCTTCTCCTACACAGTCCCTCCAGAAACCTTAATTTAACAATCATGAAATTTTGTAAGCAGGGATACCTTCTGTCTAACAGCGCCATTTAAAACTCTGGAGCTATGAATACTAGATTTGAATCAGACTGGCATTTGGACTAGTGCCTGGTAAAGGTGAGTAGGGGTTAAATGTGCTTGGAGTGAGATCCGTCAGGACTGGGAAAGCTGCAAAAGGCCAGAAATTTCATACCATCTAACTTTTTTACCATCTGATGTCTGAATAAACTTGGGCCATTTGGAATCTGATGCTTAGAGAGAAAACAGCATTGGCGCTTTCTTGAACTGTTTGTTAAAGATCATGCCATGCTGACCAGAGATGCCTGCTTGGTGTTTCTGGGACTGATCCCCTTTACTTACTGGCAGGCTAGATAAGGTCATGGGAAGAACAGCACAACATTTCTCACTTTGTTTGTCAAAGTATCTCCGCAGGCTTACTTGAGAGAAGACTAGGAATGAGGTGGTTCAACTAATACGAAGGTTTAAATGATGGGAACGATTAGCCACTGTAACAGCTTTCCAGAAGCAGTTACTCTCCATCATTTAAAGTCTTTAAGAAAAGGGCTTGTTTCTAATAAGGGTATAATCACTAGTATAGTACTATGATACAATAGTAGTAAACTATACTAGTACTACTAAACTATGCTATATTGTTCAGGCATTTGTACTATGAGCTAAGTATCTATAAGGAAAGCTGCATCTTTACCTGGATAGCTTATTCTAGTCCCGTTGAAACCAGCTGCTCCTGTAAAAGACAGTTTTGCCTGTGTCACTGCATGACACTAGACCTGTGTGAGCAAAGTAGTGGTACGTCAATAAAGCTTTTGCAGCCAGGTATTGGAGCACCCTCTCTATCAGCTGAGAAGGCAAAACTCGTTCCCTGAGTGCTCAGCATGTTAGTGCAGCGCCGAGGAAGCTCCTGAGCCCTTCCTTTAGCAGGGCCTTCCAGCTTGCGCTCGGTTAACTGTATCCGCTTGCAAGAAAACATACCCTGTTGGCTTCTCACGCTGCGACCGTCGTGCTGCCTGTCAGGCTGTCCTCCAGCCCTCAAACTCCTTTTGCTCCTGCGTGTGAAAGGCAGTGACCCTCTTACTCATTTTTAATCCCTCTCTGAAGTGTTTTGGCTGCCAGGACTATCGTGTGAGCTGAAGTACTGTGGTAAGCTCCCATTAACCAACCACTGCGTCGTCCTGCTCTGATCCTGAGTGGCAGTTTGCGCCCAAATCACTATCTGTCCCTGCAGTCTGCGATCCGGCAGGGTCTGTCACCTCCATCGCAGCATTTCCTGCAGCTCACTGAACCTCCTTGTCACTTCAAGAAGCAGATAAACTGTTTAGCAACACTCCAAAGGAAATTTCTCATTTCTGGGCTGAGACAGACTTGGTATATGCTGTTTCAAACATACCTTCATGTGATCAAAATATACATTCACTGAAATAGGACACTTTAATTATCACAGATCTTTACAATGAAAGATAAAACTGAAAAATGGCATGGCAAAAATGAATGGCATAGTCATGTGCCATTCATTCTGGTCTGGTCTTTTTGCTTGCAGAGAACCCTGCCAGCTATGTGGAGACCCTGCAAGCTATATATATGGAGAGTGTGTTGGTGTGTGTGGGGGGGGGTGGGTGTGTATCTCCATATATACATATATATATAAATCACCCTAGCTTGCTAAGTCTGCTAGTCCACACATAGAGGAGCAAACTGCAATTTCCTCCCCATTTTGTGTCCTCCGCACAGTGCAGCTTCCTGACGTCCAGTCACTTACATATGGGTAAGGGCACAGAAAGCTCTCGGCTTGCATGGGCCACATCGGACCAAATTAGGAGGCAGTGAGCTTGCACAGGTGGGCAGGAAATTTGGCATGCTGAATCTTCAAATGCTGGTCAGGATGCATGAAGATTGAGAGAAACTGGCTTGACTCTTGGAGTCCAGGTGGAATTTGCAAGATATCATACAGATAACTTGATACTGAAAACACTCAGGGGATTATAACCAAAGGAGCAACTTCTGAGTGAAGCTGAATTACCATACGCTGCAATAAACTACCCTTAGAGCTGCAGGCAGATTTGTTCTTAGAACCACTGCAATTGCTCCTGAGAGAAACTGTGCTCAAAAGGCATATTCATTAATGGTTCTTTAAAGGATAATTTTAAAACTTGTACCACCCTCCTTATGGTATATATGTGCCTAATGAAATTTTAAACTGGAAAATCGTATAACAAATGGGCACATCTTTGTCAGCTTAACAAATTGAGTTTTGATGGAGGACTGCACTTTCCCATTTTCAGGTATATACTGCAACAGGTAGTCGGAAGAAAAGATTTTATGCAAATCAAGTACATTAAGAATGGGTTCTGTAACAGTCTTTAGACAAATTAAATACTCACTTTTGAAAGCCTGATTATATGTTTTATCTTCCAACCAGTAAGTGCTGCTTTTTTTAACATTATTTTCATCAACACCTTGCTTAGGCTTTTTCCTTCCTTAACTGTGTTTTAAAGTGAATTTTAAAGCTTTTTAAAAGGTACTAAATTGGTAGCTTTGTATACTGGTATCTTCTGTCCTTAGCACAAACTACAGCAGTTCTATCTTCCCACTAATGTGACCCAGTCCGCACCTGCAGAAACGCTTCTGAATCACTTTTAAGACAAGGATTTCAGACTAAAAAATCTGTCCTTTGAGATTCCCAGTTAGCATGCAGAAGTTCTGTGGTGATGATGCAATTGTTTGGGAGGTCACACAAATTGTAATTAATTCACTTTAACCAACACAGACTACGCCTTATTACTCAATTTGATCAGACTAAAACCTACATGTTACAGGATATTTTAGTTCAGTGGAAATACTGTCAACTTGCCATTCCCTCCATTGTGAGGGCTTAAGCCCATGGGCTTCAGCCCATGCTCTTAAGAGTCAGCAAAATCTAGTGGCAACAAAGGAGGCTTTGAAACTTTGATGTTACCAGAATTTTAATCGATGGATCGTGTGAGTCCTGGAGGTGCTGGTTTCTCCCTAGAATAAGTTAAAAATATTGCTCTGGAATAACTGCTTTTTTCTTATTGTCAGTAAGTAGGTATCCACAGAAACAAATGCGAAGGTAGGTGCCTGGCAGAGTTGCACTAGGATAGGTGGCACAGGAGGGTGGCAGAGCAGCATGTTTATTAAATGGCCTGAGAAGCTAGAGTTACCAACCAGACCCCTATGGAGTGCATCAGGGCAGTCTGGCCGTGCTGTCCACTCAGGAGCCTCTGGAAGGCTCAGAAAGGAGAGATCAACTGAAAACCTGGCCTTCTTTCTCTATTTCCAGTAGCCAGTGTGTTGGATGGGAGTATTTCAGAGGGGATCTATCAGTTGGATGCTGCTGTGGTGCTACAACTAAGTTTTCCTTCCCCACTGCAGTGATCAAGGATGCTGGAGGTTGTACCTTTTGAATACAGTTACAATAGTAATAACTGACATTGTGGTAACCTGTGGCCATTAAGGATATAAACTAAAGAACATTTATGACAGCTCCCTTAAGTGAGTCTTCTACCCTTCTCTCAAGTTGGTAATAGTGATTCCTCTCAGAGACAAGTTACTGGACTAGATGGACCAGCGGCATGACAATGAGCGGCATTTCCTATATTCCTAACCTCTTGCTGTCACAACCAAATTCCAGTTTGTTGTTTGTCTTTCTGAATTCCTTTCTAAATTCTAGTTCCATCAGTGAGATGTTATCCTTCACTACTTCTTCTGAGCTCACATGCAGATTATGTGTATATGTAAACAGCTGCTGCATATCAGAATGAGTGAAGCAATCTGTCTGCATCTCTTTCCTACTTCTCAGGGGTTTGTGTAACCCTTTGCAATTAAAGGTGTTTTAGAAACTATCCGCAAAATAACCTATGTCCATTCCTCTTAATTTAAAATCATTACAAGTGCATTTACCTTAGGAGTCAATACTTACAGGTCTGAAAATCTCTCCAGTTGTAGTCAGCACCATCTGTAGTGTAATAATAGTAATAAAGCTGCATTTTCCACACTCTCCTAGTGGAGCTAAGTAGAGCACCTGATCACAAACTTTGAAAACTAGGGGCATGATTGAACCTGATCACAAACTTTGAAAACTAGGGGCATGATTATGATTTACTTGCTGAGAAACTTCTCAGAAAGGAACAGCTGGCAAGAGAGTATTTATGTGTCATCTGAAGGATGATACCTTCTACCAAGGCAGCCTAATCCATAAAGAGAGCAGTGGGATATCAGAACTGGGTGTATAATAAATTGGAATCCTTGAGTGAGTCTGAACCCTTCTGAGACTAAAAGCGCTGGTAGCACTTTTCATTTTACAAACGAGAAATTATGACTATTAACTGAGACATATTGCTGCACAGGATGCACTCCAAGGCAGCCACAGACAGCTCATTAATTATTATCGTAGGTTGAAGGGAGGAAGAAGTATTATATGATCTAAACAAAGACCAATACCATATAATGCCACAAAACAGACAAGAGCCAGAGATAACCATTCTCAGTCAATGTAAGAGTGCAGTGTTCTTTCAAAAGAAAATTGACACTTCCTTTTTAATGCTATCCCCTCTCCTTTTCTGTAGATAAATATAGTGGATATAGTACATTTGATTTAATAGGAATTGTATAATAATAATTTCTCTGTGCATACCTAATGTTGACAGATTCCTTCTCCTTGTTTCTGATACAGGCACTATAGACTACATATTAAAATGCCATTGTCAGTCTGATCTCACCCCTGGGACTGTATTAGCATCAAGGAGGCTATATACAGGTGTTTTTCTACAGAATTTCCTCAATGCCAACCACTGAAGCATTTCAGCACCCCAAAAGTATTACGTTATATACCCTCACAGTAGTACTGCACTGTAGGGACAGTATACCCTATCTCCCTTTTGCAGGAGGGGAAGACAAAGTGGAATGACTCACTAAAGGTCATGTAGGGTAGTCATGGAGGGACTGAGAACCACATTTTAATCTTCAGTTCCAGTCCAGTGTATTAGCCTAAAACCAGCAAACACGTATAGAGAATTAACAAAACACTGGTAAGAAACGCCTTCTACTCACTCGAATTTAAAGCCCTGAGTCATCTTGGCCCTCTCAGTTGTTACCTCGATTTACCCTCTGTCCTGGTTCCCCTCTGTTTTTGGAGACTTTGCCAGTCGTCCTCCTCCGAGACATCCCTCTCCAGTCTCTCAGCTTCTGCTGGTTCCAGCTGCTTTCTCGCAGCTCCTGCCCTGCCAGCCCAAGCGGTTCCCTCTGTGCCCTCCTGGCCCTGCTTCAGTCACTCCCGCAGTGACACCTTCTCACTTTTGTCTTGGTCCCTTTCAGTTACCACAGGTCCTCCCTTCACATCCATCGGTACGTGTGCCAGGTACATATAATGCCTTAACTTGAGATACAGCAAACTTTTGGTCACTTGGGCTTGAAATGAGATGGCATAGCAAAACTACACAAAACCAGTGCTATGATGCCAGCCGAAACTGCATTGGCATGCCACATGTTTAATCTTTTTTAAGTCTGTGTAATTCAATATGACTATTTTTAATGTTTGTCACATATTCAGCTATCACGGGAGTGAACACATTAAACACATGCAAAGTACAGTGTCATGCAAGTCATCGCTCTCCTTTCACTTTAGCTAGGCTTTCTGTTCTTGGCACTGTCTGGGCTCCAGTGATGTACCCAAACTCCCTGGTTGGCTCCCAGCAATGCGCATGGCCATTACTGTTAAGAGACTTTTGCAATATAAGTGCAATTATCAAAGCGGAGGTTCTGTGCGCTCAGTCACAGCTAAGCCAGCCCTGTGAACCCCAATTTCCTTTCAACCTCTAGTCACTATTTTTGCCACAAAGTCACTTAAAAAAACACTCCACTAACAATTTTGAACGTACACATGCACACACACGCCCAGCGAAGGTAACACTCATTAATCACAGCATTTGTTCAGCTCATTTGCCTCTTACCAGCTAAATCATTTGCCGCAGGACTTCTCAAACTACTATTTGCAAAAAGGTATATTCAGGTAAAGAAATATTTCCTTGTTTCTTACAATAATCCATAAAAATCAATGTGTTCCACATATACAGTTATGTGTACCACAGAGATTTAATTTACATGATTGCTGTGTCTTTATGCAGGTCATGCTGAAGGCGTGTTAGTAAAATCATTGAGCTTCATGTATTCATAGTATAAATGTCACTAAAGAAGGCTTGCAGATATATTTTAGCAATGGTTTAAAACAATTTTACTCATATGGAAAACAGTATTCCTCTTCTCGAAAAGCCAACTCCTTCCATACCATGAGTCCAACTGCACAGGCCTCAGAAGGAAAAAACAATTTGTATCAATGTTTTCTAAATCTCTTTAAATTAGTTGAAAAGCTTATCTATACATAAAATCTGCCATGTTCAATTTTAATATCTGGCAATCTACCAGGGGCAGCACTGAGGCTTTTAGAGAAGGATATTTTTGGCTTTCTGATAGCAAAAGGATCCTCTTTCTAACCCGAACACACTGGACTTTGAAACTGTCATGGGTCCAGGATTGAATATTGGTTGTCCTGGGCTTCAGGCCAGTGTAATTTGGGGAAAGAAATTCCACATTTGGGAAAATCAAGAACCCATTTTTTGGCAGTTTCTTTTGCAAATGGTGGCTCTTTGATGCTACTTGGAAATTTAAAATCCTGGAAGTGGTTACTGAAGAGGTGGATTTATTGGGTGTTTTGCAGGTAAGGTATCCAAAGGTCAAATCTGGGTCTATCCCATGGTGAGAGCAACCTGGTTCAAACAATTTCTCTCACAGATACTGATATTATGCTTATTTAATTCTTTGTGTATATTACACAGGCAAACAATTTAATAAACAACTCTGGGATGTGACATGACCTCCTAAGCCTTTTCCCTCTTGTATTACAGACAGCAGTAGACGACTAACATGAGCATGGTCTCATTACTGCCTCCAGCAATCTGTTTGTAATCAATTTTGCATGATGCGCCTTGCACTATATGCTTTAAGCTGCGAGTATTTCACTACGAGAGAGAGGTGCATTAGGAAAGAGCTTCTCAAGCAATGGTACACATGCCAGCGGCTGGAGGACTACACTTGCATCACTTCCACTTTCCTCCAGCTTCTGCAAACGTGCTGCACTACGCTGTGAGTTGCAGTTGTACCTAGGCAGCTCCTGCTGATGGACCGCATGGCAGTGATAAGCCGCAGTTGGGCAGCGTAGCAGCTCCCAGCTCAACACCCTGCATTGCGCAGGGGCTGTCCCTGCTGCAAGAAAAAAACCCTCTTGGACTTGCACTCCCTGCTCTGGACACAGAGGCCAGGCCAAGGCAGGGCCCAGAGCTAGCACACGATCAGTGGGGCCAGGAGCGATTTGCTTTAGGTGGGTGAACGAGGTGTTAGCGTGTGCTGGGGTCCTGGGAAGTGCAGGTATGTGGTGGGAGAGTAAGGAAGGCAGGAGGCATGTGCTGGTGCCCTGCATTTGTGAGGGGCATAGTGGGCAGCAGATGTGACTGAAAACGTTGTTGAGGGGGAAAATGAGGCTGGAGGAAGAAAGATGGAGGTTTACTTCTGCTTGTGTGTCTTTGAGAGCTGCCTCTCGCCTGCAAATGGATATGAGCAAACCAACTGAGGAATACCCTGAACTAAGGTCTTCTGTCATGACATTCCCTGCATATTTTATCCATTCTGTGACATACTTTATGAGAATCATTGCGTTTCAAATGCAATTAGTTCTAAAACTTTTTGTTTATGCTTTGATTGATCAGTAAAAGTCTACACATCATAGTAAAGGTAGCATTGTCTGACATAAAGACATTACAAAATCTATAACCTGACCCTTTAAAACCTGACTTGAGCCATCAGATTTGACATATGAGACTAGTTAAAATAGTGCTTCATGCAAAAAGCATTAGGTTAATACTGGATCAAGCAATGTTGCCAAACACACCCTGGCATAATTAATCATGAATATTTCAAAAACAGATCGCCTCCAAGAGGTTATTGATTTCCTGTCATGACACGTTTTCCTTATGAGGTGCTACAGTGCTATGTATCTGAGATGTGCTGGCATGTATTTTTCAGTGACTAAGCCTTGATCTATCTTTCTGGATTCCTGCCACTGCTGCATTGACATCTGCAACTACTCATGTTTGACAGCCTCATGCATGAGCTATGTGGCTTCCAAGTTGGATGGGATTAGTATAGGAGACTTTCTGAATACTTCAAATGTAATTGAAAGCAGATAAATACAAGGGTCTCAAGAGGGTGGCATACTTTTTTACAAATGGTATCACATTAAGTCACGCACATACACGCTTAGAACGAGAAAGCTCTCAGTGTTAACCAGCATAGTATGCAAGAAAGTGTTTGCCCTTGTTCTAAGATATGTATGAATCCTGATAATGTCACACCTTTCTAAAGTCTGAATATCTTGCATGGTTAAAGTGAGGTTCAGACAAGCACGCAAAGGTAACACATTTAGGGAGAAAGGTAGAGGAAGAAGTGTTTTGCCTTTCATCCATGCTTGAATTAAGGCACTACTACCGATCTTCTGTGAACCACCCCTGCTATGTGATGAGAGCTGAAATCAAACTCTCAAATTTACATGATTACTCACAAATCATGTAATCTCAAGATTATAAAGCTACAGTATAAAATGTCAACAAATATGAAATTAAGTTTTCTCTTAAAGCAAAATTCAACCACGTTCCTTATATAGGAATGTTCATTTACCTGTTTTTCTCAGTAAATATGGACATCGATATATTAATCGCACACATTAAACACATTTCCGTGTGTGTTTACTAAATACTGTAATACACAGGATGTAAATAAGACTGGCCTTAACACTGCCATACAGAATTTATCTTTTACATTTCCTTTCTTTTTTAGACTTTCGATTCTGCAAACATAAGTAATCTTGCTTTAATGCAGATAATGCAGAACTTAGTAAGGTCTCTTAATAGGAAAGAGACTACTATCTCCTGCTGCCAAATGCCTATTTGAGATTGCAGTGATGGGCAATATATCAACATCTCAAGAGGACTACGACCCTGAAGACATATGATATCAAAGGTTTCCAGGACAGTTAAGAGTCCAGTGAAGCAGAGACACCCATAAAATTAAAGCTATAGGCTGCTCTGCGCTGTCTGGTAGAGTCTGGCCTGATATTGTTCTGCTCACCTTAGCCTGATATGCCTGTCTCTGCTTCTCTCACTAACACTTCCATCGTCAGCCAGTCTGATCTCGGTGAGGTATCAGTGGCCTGCCTGGCTTTTCTATTCCAGCAATGAAAAAGGAAGAAGAGCTGCAGATGGGATGCGATTCTCCTTCTTGCCACACGGTTACATTTTTCCTAGCAAAGAGAGGAGCAAAGTGGCCACATGCATAAGGTCAGTGTTTCCTGGGAGAACCCTGTGGGTTTTTTAGAGGAGGTTTGTAATGAGACGAGTGGTTTTGTACCCTGGGGAACGTCGGAGGAAGGAGGGGCTCCTGCTCCACCTGGCTTTGCAGCCCCTGCCACGGAGTAAATTCCTCAAGGACTTCTGTTTCAGCTTCCCAGCAATATCAAACCAGCTGAAGCCCTAAGTACTTAGTGTGAGGTACCCCTTGGTCTCCTTCCTAGGACCCTGCTTTATGTGGTCTGAGAAGTTTATTAGTTTGGTGATACATGCAGTAACATAATACGTTTTTCTGGTATCAGAAAATTTACCTATATTCCCCTGTCACCACACGGTTTCAACAAAGAACTTCCTTTACATCTGCTCAGAAAGCTGTAAAATGAGGCAACTGTAAAGTTTTGCCATGCATCCTTCAAACTTGTCTGACCTCTTCCATATTGGGGGATGGATGCCACTATTGGGACTGAGGTCACCCAGACATGGAAGTGGCTCTTGACACCTTTTCTTTAAACATGGAAAAAAACTTCTTTACTGTAAGGGTGATCAAACATTGGAACAGGCTCCCAGAGAGGCTGTGGAGTATCCATCCTTGGAGATACTCAAGACTCAACTGGACACGGTCCTAAGCAATATGCTCTGCTCTGAGCAGAGGGATTGCACCAGAGGTCCCTTCCCACCTCAGCAACTCTGTGATTCTATTCTATGAACCTATGACCCCAAGTGCCTTGCTATTTGGTTACTGGCCTTTATAAGCCAGTCTTGTCAACCTTCAATATCGCTTGTCCCCTGTCCCCACCCCAGCCAAGACCAGGTTCTGTAAAAAGTTGCTGCTTTTTGCACATGGTCTTGATACCCACTCCCTTTGTTCCCTGGGGCCAGGGTACAGAAGGGCAGCTGAACTGCATTTTGACACTGTTTATTTCAGGATTCTGTTTTGTTCACCTTCTCAAAGCTTTTTATAAATACAACAGCCCTGTAAAACTGGTCACCATTTTGCCGGTGAGGAATGGAGACATGACAGGATGGCCATAGTCCTACATGCAAACCACTAAAGCAAGTGTCTCTTATTGCTAATGAACACAATGTGTGTAAATCTATGTTTGAGGTGGAAGTTTATGGAAATGCTTTTTATGTTGGGAAAGACTTCCCCTTTAACTGATAGATTTCATAATCTTAGCTATAATATTGTTCTGCTGGTACTGAAATACTTACAGTAACTACAAGTGTACCAAATGCAGAGTAAAGCCTTATAAAGAAGGAAGACGTCTGATTTTATAGAGGCCTTAAACTGGAGAATGGAGTTTGTTAGGAAGGGGAAAATGTATATTTAGTTAAGAGCACTCTGGTTCCACAACAATAACATTATCCACTGGGAGGGGGTGATAAAATTATCATTGTTGATAACAGAAGGACAGGATAACTGCCTTAAGTATATCCACCCAGAGTGCTGGTGTAGAAGCTAGAGATGTTTGCGAGGTGGGCCCAAAAATCTAGATGAGAAAATGAGATCTCCTAAAAAAAGCAGTTTAGCTGAGAAAGCCTGGCCTCCATCTCCAGAACCAGAGCTGCAGTCACTTCAGATGCAAGACAGACTTACTCAAATTTGTGTCTTTGCCAGTAGTACATGATGGAAAAAGCAAGGAAGGATGCTCTTCCTTGGAGAAGGAAGACTGACTTAAGACCATCACCACGACATGCTAACGGGAGAAGAGTCTTGCCTTACCTAATATTGTTGATTTATTAATCACTGGCTTTGCCATGTTACGTATTTCTTTTCCCCACCAATAAGGTTCTCTTTGCTTTAAGCCCATGGAGTCATTGCCAGCGAGTAGTTAAGCACTGCTTATTAGGGGCACCTAAATGTGCAATTCACTTTTGCAAGTTTCTAGGTAGTGTCTTGAACCAGGGTTATTTTCAGCAAGAATATCTAGGTGATTGAACCTGGCCCATTTTACTGGCAACAGTACTTGATAGATAGATTACATGATGTACACCCATGCCTAACTCCTAACTAAAGTCCTTTTGTCCCTCCTCTTCTTCTTCTGCTATAATACTTGCTTACTGTGCTACTGGACTTCATAATAGCATTTCTGCAGAAAATACCTGGCAGTTCATTGGCATTAGTATTTTAATTATTTGACCTCCTGAGTAACCAAATGGCCTACAAAACTGTGGGGTCTTTTTTCTAGGGACTTTCTTCAGTCCTGAGCTAATTTCTTAAACCTATCCACTCTTGAACAAAATTAAAACATAAGGAAAAATTTGCCAAGCTGACGAACCGTCCAAGACCAGCAGAACTACTATAAAAAGGACTTAAACTATATTTTGGTCCTTAGATAAATTCTAAACTTTAAATAGACAACTCTAGTACCTGCTCTCATGCATGACACAGCTCTCTTGTCTCAGGAGTAACAGCTACCGTTTTACTGTTTTGCTGTTTTACTGCTAACAAAAGAGCAAAACCAAACAAAAAAATCACACAGAATCACACAGAATGGCTGAGGTTGGAAGGGACCTCTGGAGATCGTCTAGTCCAACTCGCCTGCTCAAGCAGGGTCATCTAGAGCACATTGCACAGAATCGCATCCAGGCGGGTTTTGAATATCTCCAGGGAAGGAGACTCTACAATCTCTCTGGGCAACCTGTGCCAGTGCTCAGTCACCCTCACCATAAAGAAGTTTTTCCTCATGTTCAGACAGATCTTCCTCTGTTTCAGCAGAATTCCCAGCAAACAGGGCTGGAAAACAGATTAAGAGACCCTAGATAACCTAGAGTTACCATGGAATCAGCAAGGGTTACTATATTACAGTTCCTTTGATGGTGGTACATTATTAGTTTCATTAATAATAAAAAGAATTTCTGATTGTCAGTAAGCTTTATAAAAACTCCAATTAACTTTTATAAAATGTTTGTGAGAGAGGAAAAAATATATAAAAAAAAACTTTATCAATGAGGAAATGCATACAAAGAAAGTAAAAGCACCTTGTCTAAACCAAATCAATGGGAAATCAATGACTGATTTTGCACTGGAATGTAGGTGTTGGCAATGCCTTTAACTGGGCTCAGCCCACTTCACCATGTCTCCAATGTCAGGAGGTCAAACTCTGAAGATTCCTAGATTGAGGACCACAGCTACATAAGGGCTGGAAAGTATCATCATATACTCATGGCAGCAAGAGAAGAAAATTACATGGATAAAATCCAGTAGTTTAGGCACCTAATCAAAGCAGATTATTTAAAATCTTTTTTATTAAATGTGAGCACATTTGCCTCTGTAAATGTCAAGGTAGACATGCTAGAGGAAACACAAAAAGGCCAAAGGAATACTTGGGCTGTTGCCTGAGAAATTTATCCTTGTCCTGACCCCTCTCTGCTGGTGAAAGCAGAGAACAACTGGGACTTAAAACTAATGGACTTCAGCTCCAGGGCAACTTTAGACAGGGTCCATGAATGTGAGCTGAGAGTTAACAGCATGCATGCCCAGTGACTCATATGGTTTGGAGTCAAGGATCTGTGGCATCTCTTCAGCTAGATACATGAGGGGAAGCAGAAAGCAGAAAGGATGCAGTAGTAGCTAGGGAGCCAGGAACATCACAATGATATTTGGGAAGGAGTTCCTGTACTGTTTCCAACCTTCCCTTTGTAGGAAAAATTACAACAGATTTGTGAACAGGAATGACCACAAGTCTACAGAAGCTAACAAAAACTGGCACTTTGGTCTCCTCTCAGCCAGCCTTCAGACGGGATCAAGGAGTGGAAATGACTCTAGCAACACCAGAGGACGACCTCATGATGGCTGCAGACACACTACACACTCTTGTGCCACAAGCACTATCTGTACAGACGTTCATTTTCTCTCTCCCCCACACAATAGCTGAGTACCTGACAAACACTAATGAGCTTCTAACATTCCTGGAAGGTAGGGGTATGCTGTGTGCATTTCAGAAAGAGAGAGAACTGAGCTACAGAAACTATAAATTATTCGTGCACATTACATAAGTGGCAGCACTAAGAACTGCGTCTTTATACTTCAGGAAACCTTCTCTACTAACACTCTTCTTTACTTGTGGCTGAGATAAATGCTCCTTCTCACAGGCAAAAGGTCCTCTCTTGCTCTGCTCAGAGGCGATTTAATAGACGGTGGCGCACAAGATGTCTCTATGAAGCACCGCTCCGTGACTGGGCCTGGGTGAGGTGCTGACGACCTGAGTGCTTAATGTTGGAACTGTTTGAGTCATTTCTCCCAGGCAGGTCTTAAGGAGTTCTCTACTGTTTTTTCCTAGTGTATTTTACAGATGATGGACTGTCTTGGCCAAAAAGTGGAGAGTTTGTCTCACTCTGCATCTGGGAGAGGTCAAAAGCTCCTCTAACCCATAAATCCCTGTCTGAGAGTTGCGAATTGCAGATTAGATATTAAATCAATTGTTTACAGCTGCTTTTGAGGGGAGAAGGTTATTAAAACATCCTTTATTTTTGAGAAATGAAAATTGTGGATTTGGCTTTTTATTTTTTCTCTACCTTGGAAACAAAAATATCGGCAAGAAATATTTCTTGTTTTTTCCCTTCAAAAATAATAAAAAATTAAGTATTTGTTTGATTTCATCTGAAAAGACATATTGCCTTAAGAAGTAGTCTGAATTTAATATGTGACAAGGTCTAGTGGTAAAGTAATTGACTAACAATGTCAAAAAAAAATGTTTCAGTGTCTACCAGAATTCTTACGTGAAGAAAAGATACATCTAGCGGGACAGAAATGTAGTAGAAAGAGGGTAAAATCTTTGGAAGATCTTGCTAAAATTCATTTTTCATCAAGGACATTAGCACTCTGTTTGTCAAAGCATTCAGAAAGCTTCTTAATTCTGCTAGGCTCATCGCTAACACTGCTGCCTATGTTGGTACAATAATAATATCTCATTTAATAAGAAGCCACATTCTTTCATTTTGGGTGAGGATTTGCAAATGGCAGTCTATTCATTCATTTATCAATTTCAGATGCATTTGATAGTCTTCAGACTACTTGGGACTGAAAGTGGGAAACCAAAAATTAGATTAATTGGAATATGGCAACAGTCTTCAGTGCATTATACCATGCTTTGTGCCCTCTGTGGATTCCTATTTCACCTCAACTACCATTTTGGTGCTTTGGTTCTGTTGAGAATAAGGAACCCTCCACCCTGACTTTGTTTGGGATGAGCCATGACCATCTGAAGCATTCTTTCTCTTCATACATTTTACTTCTCTTTCCTCTATAAAATTCCTCTTTCCCTTCCTGCTTCCAGCCTCGTACTGCATGCGTGCTGCATCCTCCATTCACTCCTCACTTATGCTGTATGGTGTGAGGACGAGTGTTGACAAGGGCTTGATAGTGAATGTCCTGCCTGGCCTTTGGTAGGGAGGAAATTCTCCGGTCCATCCTTCTTAATGCTATATTCCAGTACTAGCTACAACAAAAACTCTCTCTTCATTCACAGCCCCCAGTGACAAGGCAGGCTCTCTTGAGACAGTGGCAGCTATTAAGTCCTCCAAGGAGTAAAGCTCATAAGAGCTGGAGAAAAAGCACTCTTGATTAAGGATGCTCAGGGAAAAGCAAATGAGCCACAACATTGGTACTTTTAACAACTGTGAAAGGCTATATTTTCCCCAAGTCTTGCAAGGATGCAAAAAGGAAAAAGTGACAGTGACACACTAAGCTCAGAGAAAATGAAAGGAGGGGAGGTAAAGTGCAGAAGCCATTAGAGACAATATATTACACATCAAAAGTGCCAGTTCTTGCTATTAATACAGCACAAACCGTTTATGCTCCGTGCTTACTGCTCAATGAGATGTGCAACTTACCTTGCATCTAGAGCGGGAATGTGTGTGAGGCAAAAGCATACAGATAGACATAACAGAACAGATGGTGAACATATGAGTCAAAGCCCACTCTGTAAACAGAAGAAAAGGATAGGTGGAAGAAAACTATTTTTATTAAGTGCTCTTAGCGTTTCCTGAGGACTCTCTTCCTTCAGCATAAGGAAACAGTCCTTATCCTAAGAAATTCCTAAGAATTTCTCCTATTGAGTGCCTTGGCAGAGATGTAAGTTTTGTATATCTGAACTATAAGATGAAAGTTCAGCACGGCTAATGATATTTGCGTAGGATGTATGTATCTTAGCGTTGAGGCTGACACAGGCTGAATATGTAACATACAAGCTGTATACTTCATGAAGATACACACCTTTCCAGCATTTACTCATTTCCATTTAATCTTTTAATTCTTTCTTAATCTCTTTTAAAGAAATAATGAAAGATGAGGAAACTCTCTGGATATCCTTTTTTTTTTTTTAATTCACTGACATAAAAGAGGGAAAATCATGGGGAGAAAGATAAAATGGGAGGAAGAAAATCTATAACGGTAAAAGTCCCAAAACACTGCAGTTTTAGTTTTGATGAAAAACTAGAAAAACTGCTGAAAAACTGCTGATAAACTTGGTTTAAAAACCAGCCAGCAAATATGAAAAAGAAAAGTTTCTGGCTAAAGATGAACGTTTATTTTTTGTTGGAAATAGCTTTTAATGACTTTATTAAGCCTCTTGATACCTTCAAAGTATAGAGTGCTATCAGTACAAAAATTCAAAACTCATTACAAGTTACATAATGTACTTTCATTATAATGTCCACACATAGATACCTTAGTAACTTGTACATATAGAACTCCTATCATTTTAAAGGTCCTCAAATTTTAGCAATCTTAAAATGCCAAGCACCTGCAAGATAACATACATCATTGTTGTTTTCACCATAAGGATATACGTTTGGATCTTCTTAAAATCCTCATAAAGAATTTTGGATTCCAAAGGCATACTGACTCCTTATAATATTTTAAGAAAGAAATCTGCTGTAAGTTTTTATTAAAGCCTATACAGAAGCACCCAGCAAATACACTTGTCTCTTGGCAGGTCAATTATTCCCAAGGTTTCCACACCAGGGATGAAGTCCTCTAAGATTCACTTTGCTTTCCCTCCTCTCTCCTCATCAGGTTTGAATTCTGATGTCTGCTTGCTGAAAGGATGAGTTAACTCAGAGTCAATGTTCTTATATTTTACTTACCTAAAGAACATTAGGCAAAGAGGGCCTATTCTATTATTTCCTTCAAAGCTTTGTTGCCATAGTATGATCTTGCATTTGATAGAGTCAAATGACTCTTGCAGTCCATACACAAATGGAAATGATATCACTACTTCTGTGGCTCAAATAATCTTTTTCACAATGACTGGATCACCTAAAACCACTTAGATTAATGAGGTGCTATTTAGACATGCAAGGGAGTTTAGAACAACCAGTGTTTTTTGCCAGGTGTTATTATTTAAAACACTTCCTCTTATGAATTCTAGACTGCATTTTGTTATTCATTTCACTAAACACTCATGGATGAATGGCAATTCCTGAATGTCTTAGAAACAACACCTTGAAAATGTCATTCGAATCAATTTTTCAACAGCACGAGAGGCTAGAAGGTAATTCACACTTCTTTTATGATAATCTTCTAGAAGAAGGACTGTAGTCATCTCCCTTTCTCCCCTCCTCCCTCCAAAAGTAAAGGATTATAAATTCACTCTGACTCAGTGCAGCCAAATTTAATAGGCTGAGAAAAACACTGCAGCCAGACTATACCATTAAGATTAGTAAATTATGAGAGAAGCCATCTCTAGCATTGCTCAGAAATGAATCTGTTCTTCCCTAGCTCCACAAAAGAATGGGAGAAGATTTCTGCAAGGTAAGTCTAGAAAATTTCCTTCCTCTTGTAAGGAGGAATTTCTCCACCACCAGCAACTGTTCCAGAGACATCCAAACCTGGCATATTGAACTTGGCCTCCTTCTAACAAAAGGAGCTCAGATCTCTGCTTTGTCTCCTAAATATCAGCTACCTGCTAACCTCCCTAGGGTCCTTTTTCCTAAAACTTCCAATGAAGTACACCTTAGGGGTTCATTGAACCTCCCCTGATCCACACACACCAAGACAATACTCCAGCACTCTCTCAAATTGAACTCCTCCCTGACTTTAAAATTAGCAGTAATTCTACTTACACAAACTAAGGTAAAGGAAAATGAAAAAAAAGAGGGAAATGCCACCCCTTTCCTCTAACTAGGCATGCAGAACAGACATCCTCCTATAAGTCTTAGTTACTTTCAGGCAGCCTGCTTGCTAAATTCTAGAGCAAAGTGTGGACCCACTTTCTAGCATGGCATTTGTTTCTGATGACTTCACATGAAGGATGCTGACATCACACAGTCAAGGACACTGCAGTCCAACCTCTTCACAGGGTGGACACTACATAATCTCTCTCTGATTTCACACATACAACTGCATGCGCTTGTCCTGAGTCTCAGCAGCTATGTTGGGAAGCTTGCAAATTTTCTGCTCTATTTAGGTACTTCTCTGGTTCGCCTTGTTAGAACAGTTTAATGATCTTTTGGTCTGACTGGTGCCTCGTCCAGGGAAAGATTAGTCTTCCCTTTCATCGTTCCTGGAAGCAGTAAAGCTGACTCGTAGGCCAAAACTTTTGAATTGTTCTGGTTTAAGCACATTTCATGACAATGTCTGCAACGTGGGGCTGAGGAGCTCAGCTCATGCTCACCTGATGAGATAGCCTCTTCCCCACAGCTCATTGGCTAGCAATGACCAGCACTCTGTGCAGCATCTCCCCTGTCACGGAAGATACGGCCCTAGAGAGAAGGGGACTATCTACAGTGTTTCTAGTTTCTGGGCTGCTGCAGGGCCAAACAGGTCCCTGAGATCGATGAGGGAAGCTCCACAGATGGCCTGGGATGAAAGTGAAGCTATGATGTTCTAGGAAGCATTTAAAAAGTGAATTCCTCACGTTGTTTACAGATTTAGAGCTTCCCATTTTTAAAGCAGTAGAAGATTTTAAACTGCACAGCTCCCTACCACCATTGCAGCTACTGAACCTTTCACATGTCACATGTTGTGTCTGTCTGTCCCATCAGAGAACTTTTCCCGTTAAATGAATTTTTGGCATGGCTGTTATGTTCTGTGCAGCGAGCAGAAAGCCAACGCACAGAGTAGCATTCAGTTTTGTAAAAAGCACCCCACAAATCAGGTCTCATCTATCTGTTTGCCTTTACCTTTCTGCCGGAGCCTCTATAATTAATTCAAACAGATATAAGTGCTTTTTCTCCCCTCTTTTTTGATGCTAGCTATTCCAACAGACTGTGCAGTGAAGCTGCAGCAATTTCAAAGGCTTCCGCTCCCTGCACAGAACTGAGCAGCTGCAAGAATAGCTCTTTGAAGAGGAAATGGCACCCAATGGGACTGGCAGGCAGCTCAGAGCTGAGCTCAAACAACCCCCAAAGTCCTTGGGAGCATCTGAGGACATCAAAAGAGGAAAGATCTAGGCTAGGAGAAGCCTGAGGAATTTAATTTAAAAGACTTCCTCCATCCCTAGAGCTTTCTTCACTGTAAGCAGCAGTGTCTGTGAGGAAGAGATTTTCTCACATTTGGCTGAGCTGACCCTACTCACATCGAAAGGCTAGAAATACAGGGTTGAGTACGAGGGGCAGCTGGATTCCTTGTTTATTTATTAAACCATAAATGTATAAACATGCATACAGACATAAACATATCCATATATCTAACTATATTCCTGTATATTATTAAAAAGACGACTGTATTTCTATAAATATAAATATAATTTACATAAGCCATATCTCAAAGTGACCATCCATCACTCACACTACTTCATGCATATTTCTGGTTAACTCATGGGCTTACCTATCTCATTTATCTCAGTAAAACAGTGCTTTTTAATGATGATTGGCAAGTACTTACCTCCAACATTTACAATATAGCACACACTTTACTACCATCCTACTTAGGAGATTTATAGAAAATTCAGTAGACAAAACAAAGAAATCTTTACTTCATATATATGAAGGTGTGTGCAGGTACATATATACCTCCTCCTCCCCCCCACCCCCCCAGAGTGTGTAATGTCTATGACTTAGGGCTGAACTTCATAACTAAGGGAAATTTCTAGTTCTGATTTAACGAGCTTCAATTTGAATGCTAATGAATTAAGTGAAGTCCTCTGGTCTACGTCACTTTTGCAGGACTACCACAGCTGAAAGGCCATGCATATGGAAGTCAATTTTTAGTGGCAGGCTCACAGACCAAAGGTATTAGACCACATGTATATTCTTTTCTGAAAGCTGTGTGCTTCCTTAATTACTTATGTATAAATAGATGCCATTTTACTACTCTCTGCTACCACATGTAATCAAAATGTTGTCTAGAAAAAGAACTGACACAACACATCCTGCACATGCCTCCTTTTTGTCAGATTGTGCTAATTATACACCCACCACTTCAAACTTCTCCAGCTTTGTCCTCATAACTGGCAAATCCTGCCTTTCCCTGTTACTTTCACACCACACTCCTCTCCCCACTTTTGAATTCTGCTTTTCGATGAATTTGAGTTCATGTACGTACAAGTCTGAGTTAAGTGGTGTGCAGACATATTGTGTGCGTCTATTTATGCACACGTTTCTGCACGTCAATTGTCACAGATCCGGAGAACCTTATTTCTCAGATCACGCTGAGTTTGGCAGGACAACACTGCATCCTGTAAGGAACAGACCTGAAATAATTTTGCTCCATAAACAATTTTCCCTTTTGATTAACGTTATGCCACAATGTTCTGATATTAGCCTACAAAGTATGTTATAGCATTATCTTGTGAAAATGTTGTTATACATTACAATGAATTGCCTAATTACCTAAATTAAAAACACTTCACTTTTCCTAAGTGTATAGGCTGCTTAACAGAGTTATTACACGATGTGGAAAAATAGCAGAGGGAACTAAGATGAGATCAGTGGAATAACTTTCATTTGAACTTTCATTTTGAACCTTCTGAAGTAAAAGGTACATTGATTTTCCATGACATCTCACATCTTAGCTGTATTTTAGAAGTTTCATAGGGCCAATTGTCAGGAAACAAAAATACCATCGCGAATTGTTTATACTTCTGACAGCAAAATTAAGATGCAGAGCAGGAAATAAACTGAAATGGTCGCATACTTGAATGGAATATAAACATGCTGTTTAATTAGGTCACCAAGCATATGTTTGTTTACTTGGCTATTTTCTCTCTGGCAGTTCATCTTTGGGTAACAGAACTACCCCACTTGAGATAGTGGAATTCCCATGGCAAATAACATGAAGTCAATAATTCCTGGGCCGGAAAAGTATGTTTATTAGCACAATATTAAGTATTTGATAATGAAGAGAGCTAGAGTGTGAGAGCGATAGATGGCTCACTGCTTCTAAGTCAGACTAGACTCTATACAAAGTTTTTGCTCATGACAACAGAGCCATTAGGGAACTGGTTATGGCTCTAAATTTCTGCCTGTCCTCAACTTACCCTTTGACTTGATTCTAATGCAGAGAATGGGGTAGGACCTACTGGTGCTTAATCCATACACATGGAAAACCTTTCCTGACTTGTATATTTACAGAAATATGCAATGTTGCCCCATATGTTCAACTCAATCTCCATATATCTTTTCCGGGGAGAGGAGGAGGAGGGAGACTTCTGCTATGTACCAACAGCTGACTGAAGAATTAGAAAATAATTATGGCTTTGAAAGAATTTCATGTAGCTGATCTTAATACAAATGTCATCAGCAGCTTGGAGTGCCCATCTGAGTTCAGAGTACTCCTCTCCCTAAAGCTGCCTCGAAGCAAACTGAGTGCCTGATTTTCTTTCAACTCAACAAAGTCCCATTGGTCAACTGTACCCTGAAGGCATGAAAACTACCTTGCAGCTTCTCAACATTGGCTAATCCTTTATGTTATAGCACATGGGGCCTAGATTTCTCAGTACCATGTGTGCACATACGATCTCATGAAGAAATTGTATTTTCAGAGGTGAAAAAGGCCAGCTACAAGAAAAAGCTGGAGAAACACACTTTTATTACTGGGATTCACAACTATTTGCTAACATTTAAGGAATACTGAGACTCTAGAAGAAAATACTGAATTCTGGGATTCACAGGAATATCTGCAGTCACAAAAACCCTAAGACTGACCTCTTTTGCCCAGAGGACTTCCACCTTGTTATTACTATGTTCACAGGCTTCAATCCTCACCATTTTTGGCTTTCTGTCACAGATGCCCCTCTTTGCTACCCTTTACATCCTTGCTGTGTTCTCAGCTCCCTGGCCCAGCCTTTACCACCCACCCACCACCCATGCGGGACTCTGGTCTTATCCCTTAACCATGTCTGCATGCCGCAGCCCCATCTGCCTGCCTTCCAAGTGGTTGTTTCTTTCTTGCCCCTGGGCACCAGCAGGGAAATGTTAAGGATACCAGAGGCAGGTCTGAAGTAGCAAAAAAGTCTTAAATTGCCACATGTCCACATCTAGACGTTTTAGATTTTGGGTCCTACGCTTAAGGCTTTTCCCAGGGAACATGGAACTAAAGCCAGAGCTCTAGCATGTTATAGAGCTAGAAGGGCATAAAATGATTTGTGTCCTGCCTGGGAAGAAGTGTCTCTTGCACAAGGTTCACAAGGGAATCTGTCAAACAAATAGCTTGGATGTTGCTATTTCACTTGTCACAGGCAGTGAACTTGACTGCTTGCACGTATATTACATCAGTTGAGCCTGCATGTTGCAACAAAGTTGCAAAGGTTTTTTTTTTGGAAAATCACATTTTTTAAAAATTCTATGCATGTATTTGGTCTCTTCTACTCTGAAATGCTTCCAGGAAAACTGTGATTGTGGAGATAAAAAGGGAGGAAAAACTGACCATTAGCTCCAGAATACCACTGGTCACTTAGAGAAGAAGAAAAGCGGACAAAGCTGTGTTGCTTAATACCAGAGCTTGAGCTAAATTACTTAAAGGCATGCCTGTATAGACACATTCACTAACTGCTGTTCCTGTATCACCACAGAAATCCTTAGCAATCTGGAGGAGCAATGTTCAGAAAAGCCATGGTTGCCCTTTCTCACTCTAGGTAGAAACATGTTCAGCCCTTCTGAGGAAATGGTTCAGATGCAACATGGTCCTCACTAAGAGCTTTGGGGAAATGCTACCTGCTCAGCATTGATGGAGCCAGTTGTTCAGTTCTAACAAGCCTATCCTGAGTTTGTATCAACTGTGGATTTCAGAAGCTTGCAGTTTAGCCAAATCATGGTAGACATACGAAAGAACAATGAAGGACCTTAATAGCATTGTCTCTGACAAAATTTGGCCCCCTGTTCTAAAGGATGAAAGTGCTGGAGCATTTCCAGGGTCAAAAAATATGCTTTCTCATTCTAATTTTCTCATTTCAGTTTTAATAAATAGCTGACCTATGGTTTCTGAAAAAAATCAGGTAGAGAGGTGACACCTCACATGGAAAATGTCAAGACTGTACAGTTTAAACTTGGTAAAGTTAAAAGCCTTAAAACAAGAAATTGTTAGGCAAACTTAACTACAAGTATTTTTTATGTATGAAATCTCTCTTTATAAAAATATACACCAAATTGCATTTCTCTTGCTTTGATTTTGCCCATAACCCATTTTCCTTCTACATCTGTGTGCTCGTTATTTTGCTCGCTTGTTTTAAGATCCCAAGCTGCCGGGAGCATGTATCCAGCTTTCTTATCTTTAGAGATCCAAGCACACTTCTGGTGGTACATAAAAAAGAAACAGCAGTCTCCTCCTCTGTTTGCAATACAGGCCCAAGTCAACAACAGCGCCTCAAGGAAGATCTCCTGTGAGCCCGGCTGCAGTGGAGGCAGGACAACACAGGCACTGTGGAGAGAGCAGATCCTCCTTGTTTCTGCAGACCCCTCCTTTTACGGGCCTGTGTTGAAAGTGGAATGCGGCTTTCAGAAAAATGTGGCCACCGTTCCGCACAGATCCTAGTTCCAGGACACAGAGCTTTAAGGACGGGAATGTTTTTCACAAATAGCCTGTATTTTCTGGATGGAGTACTTCAGCAGTTGTTCCTCCTCTGTAAGCCTCATGTCATCTCCCAGGATGAGTTTTTCTGATTTCTCAATACAGATTACTTGCACCTGGATGGGAATGATAGGGTGTTGGCAGGGATGCTGAGCAGACAACCGGAGCAGGGAGAATCCTTGCCAGTCTTTGTACGTGCAACTGCTGAGTCAGTTCAACAGCCTCAGATATCGCCACCCCCACAAACACAGGTGCAGATGACCGTATAAAAGTAATCCTAATTTGGCTGCTGCCCAAATTCCACATTCCTCTTGGCTCCACTTGCCCCGTTTTCCCACATGACCTCATCTCCTATGCCCTCAGGGCAGATAGCCAGGCAGGCAGAGTACACTTGATTCTCTAAACATCCAGGAGTTGTTGTGGAAGTGGGAAGGAGATGAGAGTCTGATACAGGCAAGAGGAAGAGCAAATAGGCATGTCTGGGTCTGGGCCTTTGACCCTCAGACTTCCCCCACACCCAATAAAGTCTGGGAGCCAGATCCTCTGAGTTACTAACTTCCCTTCATGTCCTCCCATTGAAACAATAATAAACAGGCTGCAGAAGATCCCTCCACTGCGAATGAATCCACTGATATAAATCCAGCTCTATACAGAGCCCAGTTTAGGAGGGCTGTTTAGACCGCTAGGGTTAAAGCACTGTTCAATATCCAGATAGCCTTATAAGAAATTTCAAGCTGCTGCAAATCAGCAGAAGTTGCACAGGGAGCTGGCAGAGCTCCTGCTTCTCTCCTCCTTGAGCTCTATGCAGGTGAGGACTGAGATACAGCTCCAGGAAGAACATCTTCTGTGGTAGCTTGGGAATAAGGGCTAATTCCTGCATCCGTCTCAACACACGAAATATTACTGAGTACAGCTGTAGCATAAGGAGCAACAAAAACTCACAGACGTCTCATAGAGAATCACTGAAGACTAAGAAAGTTAAGTTTAACCTATACAACCCTTAACTCTGCTCTTGACTACCACGCAAAGTTTTCCTAATGTAACTATATTTGCTTGTTTACAAAAGAATAATAGATCCTTTCTTTTAATCTTGACAAAGCAATCAACAAATCCATACATTCATCATTTGCTAGTGAAAATAATGTAGTCAAAGCCAACAGCAATGAAAGGCACAGCTTCTGAATAAAGGCTGTTTCCATGCAGTATTTCACCTTTCAAAATCAAGACATCTTAGCTGCACTGTTAGTGAACTTTGCAAATTGATTGATTTTATTTTGAGGGAACACTTATTCTTCCCTCTTCATCAACTATTCAAAGAAAAGTGAAAATGTTTGGTTTTTGTTTTTCATTATATAAGCAGAGACAAACCTTGGAGTATTTCAATCCAAATAGTGAAAGTTTCAGAAAGTCACAAGCAGCTTGAAACAGGAAAACGGACTAGAAACCCTGACACAACTTCAGCTATAGGGATCACTGCTTTAACTACTGTGATTTGGAAAGGAAAATCAAAATCTGTAGTACTGAAATGGATATCCTATTTCAGGAGGCATATTTAAGAACCACTCATTCCCCCATCTCATGTTTAGCATATCCTATGGGTTAGGGCAAAAAATAAAAACCTGAGCAGCAGGCATGAGAACGACAACACAATCGGGAGCCTACTGCTGTTGGAGGCTATCTAGAGGGGAAATTTGACTGACAGTTTGGCTGAGTTTCAAACTTGCTCTAAATATGGTGCAACTGGCTTAGAAGAGCTAGGACAGAGAGTGAGAGAGCATGCCACTGGAGGACTAGCAACATGAACTGGTAGCTACATTCCTCTTTGCTCTGCTCCCACACAGTCTGGAGTAGTAAAGGGAACAATAATAATTATCAGAAAGTATTATTATGTGCAGTATACGCCAAGCTAAAGCAAGGCTGCTTACACATAGGCACCTCGAATGGGGCAGAGGCACGGAGTGGCACACAGGTGTTTGCACAGGCACAGTGGAGCTCTTGACGGGAAGGAAAAATTAATTGCGAGAGGAATTCCGTTTTTAACAAGTTGCTAAGAGGCCCCTGGGCATTCTGTACCTATTTAAATGTAAATTGTGTAAGCAGTGGAAACAGAAAGGGAAGGGTGAGCAAGGTTATGACCGCCCATTAAATTTCCTGGATTGACTGGAAAAGAATCCTATCTGGCAGCTAAATGCTCTGCAGGAAATACTCTTGACTGTGTGCCTATATCTTTAGGCTCCTTTAGGGCTGTTACTGTATGTTAGAGACTTTTTTCCCATGGCAGTCCTGAAGTTACTTCACAATCTTTACTGGCTCACAGGGACTAATACCGAGCGAAAAACTTTGCTCTTTCTGTCAACCTGGACCACAGTGACTGCAACTTCCCAGGGTTGCAAATTACATCCAAAGACCCTATGTATCCTCCATCCTCTTGCACAGGAGCTCAGGGCTAAGCTTTAGGCTGAAATCAAGTTGTGAACTGGGGACAAGGATGGTGTGTGGGAAGAAAGAAATGAGAACAAAAGGGAAGGATAAGCAAGAGTCAGTAGTATAATGGGAGAAATGGAGATACACAGGAAACTTTTGTCCTTAGAGAAGGGACACTTCAGAAAGAGAACAAAAATTTGTTGACATGACACTCGACATGAAACAGAGCTATACAAAATGTTATCGATCAATCAGCAGCATTAGAAGTGACCATGATCAGGGGAACAAGAAAGAAGAAACATACTGAATCTGAACCACTCTCTGTCCCTGAAACAGATACCTACTTAATTTTTGGTTTTAAGAGTTGGAAGAGATCACTGATCATTTGAGCATATTTCAGTATAATTACAAAATAAGGAACAACCTCGCTTACAAGTACCAGCAAGCCATGTTTGGGATGACTTGTTTTTATTAGATTTTTTTTAGAAAGAGCATTTATAAAAATCCAAATATAGATTTGCTGCTCTGGATGTACAGTAAGTAGAACATTTGCTTGCACTGTGGTCATCTCAGTGGTATTAATCTGCAGTCCCGTGATTCATTATTCATAACATAACTCTTTTTTTGAAGTACCAGGTCACAGTCATAAAAAACAGATTATTTTAAGTCACTACTAAAATTTTGATCAGTCTTTTGGAATGAAAAAGGAGGAGAAATTAAGTCATCCAAATGGGCAGGATAATCCATTCTGTGGGAACACACAGTAGGACAAGCAGATCATGACAACAAGAATTTCAGCTCTACTAGGCTAAAGGATGGATAGAAGTCCTTGTGTCATGTTTGTCAAAAGACCACACACACAACAGCTCTGGCATGCGAGCAATTACCATAACCTTCTGTGGACCCACAAACAGCAAATTAGCTTCAGAAGTGAACATGCACTACTGATCTCAGCTAGGTGCTTCAATTTTTTCAAGTTGTGGCAATGCAAACTCTCATTGGAGAGTAAGAATTCAGGGCAAGGATCATGCTCTAGTATGTGCTTGTACAGTGCCAAGCACAAGGGGATAGAGGACTCTAGGTGCTACACAATATAAATAATAGTGATTCATCTTTCTGATGCCTCACTATTAGTTTGATTACTTGGCTTGATTCACTTGAGGTCTGTAATGGCTTCCGTGGGCTGTCAGAAGCCTTATTTCATTAAGTTGTTGATATTGGTGAAAGCACACCTGCCTCCTCAGAGGATGGATTTGAGGCAGAACATAGCCTCTGCTCTTAATATAAGTGGATGCAGTCTGCCCAGCCTGTTCTTGAGGTGAAGAGGCAAGGTAAAAATCAGAGCTCCTTATCTGCAAGTTAACAGCAGCTTATCTCTAGCTCTGTCGTGACAGTTATGTTTTGGGGGAAGCTATGCATGAAACTATGCTGCTCCTTCTCACCCATGCAAAGAACTGAAGGCTCCTCTTTTTCCCCTAGAGCCCATTGGGTACACCGTAGCGAGCAGCTCTCTGTGCCCTTGCTCTGCTCTGAAATCATGTCCTTGGCTCACTTGGCAGTACAGCAATTTTGGGGAAGCAGATATTTGTTCATTTTAATAAAAGCTTGTCTCTATTAATCCATCCTGTCCACATTCTCATCAAGATCCAGACTCTCGCTCTGTGGCTGTCTGGGACATTTGGAAAAAAAAGCAACAGCTTGTTACTTCTGCCATGCTCCTCTATCGTTTATTTTTTACAATGAACTGTACCATCTTTTTTGTTTCTTTATAAGCCCTTACCTTTCGTCATAGCTTGATGTACCCACTAACTATCTCTACCTGCCCCAGCTCCATCTGTTTTTCGGCATTTTGTTTTTACCTGTGCTGGACTATACTTCAGCAATTTTGAGGCTGTTCAGGGCTATAGTGTTTCACTATTTTTTTTTTAATCTAAAGTTTAGCCAGGTGGTTTTCCAGCATGTCTCATTGTAGCTCCTATCCCCGAGAGGTGATGATCGCTGGCTGTGATAGCCCTCCTTAATATACCTCCTTAATACCAGCGTATTGTTCCTCTCAGCAGAAGGAAAAAATTGTTGAGGAAAAAGTAAAAATAACAAGAAAAGATTTTTAAACAATAGTCTTCATGCCTGGCTCTTCTACATAAATGCGAACAATCTCCCTACCTATCTATGCAAGTCTAACTTTTGAAACCTTTTCTTTCAATAACCAGCCTGCTTTCTCTGAATAACTCTCCCATCCTGAAAGAGGATTTTCTTATAATTCCTATATACCCCTCTGGTGCATGTTTTTCTGTTCTTCTCATCCTGGCACTGTCCTTTAATAACGCTTGTGAACAAGTGTTTGTGGAAAAATCACACTTCTCTTCGGCCTTCAATATTTCTCTTCTCCTCCACACGAGACCCATGACCAAACCCCTCCTGATCATTAAAAAGAGTTCAAAACTGTACAAATAACCAAAGAAAGATAGAAACACCTTTTAAAGTATATGACAAAACAAAACCTTGTCATCTGTAACTGACAGGAATTACAGGCAGAGTAACAACCTCAGTTAATTATATACTTACAAACTGTTTCAAATGTCTTCTTCCAACCCCACAGCTAAAGCTGGTGAAAGCTTTCTAAACTAAACTCTGCTTCAACTTACAGAAAAACAAAAGCACAATTTACATCAGATCTTCTTCCAGTGTTACATCTAGACTTCAATTTTCAGCTATCAGACAGTTGTCCTTTATCATTATTCTTATTGCTGGTATTTCATAGTCTGAGACTATGAGATAGCAGACAGTTCTGCAACTTCTAAGAGCAATGTCACATCTCTTCTCCTTTTTGGTTATTACTGGCGAACTTCAGTTGTCAGTCACAGCTCTAACTGCACCTCTAAACACCTGCTAAACACTCACAATATGAAGTAGACAGGTTACATAGTATACTCTCTCTTGAATACTAAAACCGCAAATCTCTCTTGTGTAGTCAGTGAGAAGCAATTCCCTGTCAGCAGACACAAAAGAGGAGATATGAAGACAACCTTGTCCTATCTGTGTTGCAGTAGCCTCTCAAGGCTGTAAATCTCTCCAGAGCTGCAATTACAATGATGGCTCTACATGTTGTGCTTGAAGAATAGTGACATTTCATCATCTGCCTGCTTGAGATGTTGAATCAACGGAGAAGTATTTTACAATTTTCCAAGGCCACACACGGACAGCAACGCATGCTGCTACTACATCTGCTAAAGCGTTCGCACTGCCCACTCACACATCACTAGTAATTTTCCTATGTACTTAGACTGGACTTCTCCTCACACCTCTCTGACATACTTCCCTATAACCTCCCCTGCTCTACCACAGAACCTCTGCTCAGATAGCTTTACTGGAGCAAAATAGTATATCTTGGCTTCTTGGCTTTTCTGGGCTTGCAGCAATGGCTGATATCCATCACTTTTCTACTTCTTCATTATTGGAAAAGAGCAAAAAGTCACATGACAACATTTTAGGTCATATGAAGTTAAGCAAGAGTCACCTTGAAGCAGGACTGATGTTAGCTATTTCTTTGTCCTGCAAAGTCTCCTGAAAGATCCATTTCCTAAGCCGTTAAGGGGACAGATTTTGCAAAAGCCATCTATATACCCAGAGCCTGCATTCCACTTTTAAATGAGGGGGATACTTACGAACCTAAGACCCCTTAATGTTTGAAAAACTGACTCTGAAATCAGAGAGTCACAGAATCACACAATTGCTGAGGCTGGAGGAGACCTCTGGAGATTTTCTGGTCAAAGCCCTCTGCTTAAGTAGGGTCAGCTAGAGCAGGTTGCCCAGGACCATGTCCAGCTGGGTTTTGAATATCTCCAGGGATGGAGATGCCACAACCTCTCTGGGCAACTTGTGCCAGTGTTCAATCACGTTTACAGTAAAAAAGATTTTCCTTATGTGACCTTAGCTCAGTATCTCATTCAAATAGTTTTTCCTGGCCTCTCCAAGGAACCTGAGAGGTTGCTACTTATTTGGTGGTAAAAACAGGCATTTCTTATCCCCACAGCCAACTAAGAGTGGAAAGGGGGGGTTCCCTTCCATCCATACATCGTTCTGACATCTATCAGACAAGAATTTCCAGCATAGGTTGCTACTGCTGAAAAGGGATGTTTATTATTGCATCTGAACTCTAGCTAGGGCCAGCAGAAATTATACAAGTATCATGGAATCAACATTAAAGAAAGCCTGTCTCACAGCAGTCACTTTTCTCGCTCTCTTTACCAGGTCACTGTTACTACTGCTAAGGACATGTGAGGGTGGAAGATGATTTAGCAGAGCTTTACTCTTCCTCTCATTGCAGTATAGGATACTGATGATGCCAACTGCCTCTGAAGCTCGGCAGGAGGCAAACAGTATCATTACTTTACCCATTTCTTGGTACTTAATGTTCAGTCTAAGAACCTCATACAGCATCTGTCCTCTGCAGGTCACAAGAGGAAAGAGGGCTTTCAAATGGGAATTCTTCGCTGAAGGTAGCCTTAGAGGCAGCCTCCAGGGCCACTGGGATTTTTTACCAGTTTGCCCATCACATCTTCACCTTTCTCTTGTTAGGTTATTTTTTCAGCATGCTTACTAATTTGAGCATTGGATGAAGAATCTTCCACAGCATAGCCAGCATCTTCTAGCATTTCTCGCATTTTTAACATTAACTTGAGAGACTTGTTGCTCAATTTTACAATACTTATCTACTCATTATTGTCTCCAGTTAGGTTTCAAATTAAAAAACAAACAACAAAAAGACGGGACATAAATCCTCTGAAGTCTGGAAGCAGAATTCACAGGTACGTAAAGGTCCGTTGCTGAAGAACCTAATTGGCATGATCTCTACGGAAATAGGGTCATTTAATGGGAATGCACTTTGGTTGAAGTTGAATCACCTATGCTACCAGTATTCTCCATGCCCTAAAAATACCTAATTATGAAACAAGCATAGGAAATGATGGGCTGATATAAATATGATTATAAACATAATCAACTTCCAAGCAGTAATTAAAGTATTGCTACAAAATAGTCCATGACCAAGGAGGGAATTACAAGTCTTTCTCTGGTAAAAGTGAGAAGTGGATGTGTCAGGTCAGCTACCCAATACAACAGAAATAAGAGAGCTTCCAAAGTAAATACAAAGTGTAATAGTTACACTGGGTCATTGTTTGCAAAGGTTAGACACACCTGGGCAAAGACAGAATTATTTTTCCTGAATTTTTACATCGAAATAAAAAAATTCAGCTGAAGTCAGCTGTGTCTATACTAGAAAATTATACTCTATTAATATATGTAAAATAACTCAACATGAAAAGATTAGGGCACACAAGGACTACTACCTGTTGATGTTAACCGCAACAACAGATGCTAATATGAAGTTAAGGATGACAATGCTACATGCCACATCAAATTTAGCTCACATAAACTAACATGATAGTTAAAGGATGTTCAAGCATAACCTCCAAATGGAAGAGAGAAAAAAAAAAGAAAGAAAAAGGTTTCTTGATGCGGTTTCTACTGCCTTTCTCAGTGGGAGAACATAACCAGTCGGTCAAGACCATGATAAAAACAGAATGCAGTTTATTGCAGAAAGTTCATCCCACCAAACAAAGCAATCAAGCTCTACACAAATGCATAGAATTGTCAGTAGATACTGCAGATAGATATTGCAGATAGATGCACGATACAAAAAATGTAAATATAAAAAGTTATCCATTTCCACCACTTTGAAAAACTCTGAAAACAGCTATTGATACATGATCGCAATTGAAACAAAGCACAAGCCAAACAATTTCTCAGTCTGAATAACAACAGTTTCTGACAATTGCATGGGTCTTCACTGTTCACTATTGCTTTTTTGCTAAGATTACGTCCTATTTTGCTTTCTGAGTAGAGATTCAGGAAAATTTGTAGTTGTAATAGACACATTTACAGTACCTCTCAGTAAAACCAAAATGTTATATATGACAACAATTAGCAGTAAGATACTAAAGTCTGGGCTATAAAACTTCTGAATTACAGAAGAATACTTAAAAATCAGATGTGTTTTTCATAATGGACAATCCTATTGAAGTCTGAGTCTTTCAGTGGAATTTATTAGATTGCTCCAGCAATTAACATACAATAATACAATCATCAAATGTATTATTAATTAAACTATGGATATCAGAAAGCTGTCTCAGTTCCACAATATAAGGTAGAGAATTCACTGCATAAGCAGGGCAGAGTGGTCTTCAAGCAACTGGAAATGGGTATGTGGTATTATTTTCTCTTGGAATATTGGCATTAATTTCTTTTGGGATGCAACTTTCCATGGGTAAACACAGCTACTGTTTCCTTTAGGTGTTACACCACCATCCTCAATACAAAGTAGAAATATAAGGGGAGGACAGGCCATATGTAAGAGAGGAAAGTAGACACACCGGATTGCAACATTATGATGTCCAATCTTTTGTCGTCACCAGGCTGAGTGACATGTTTCTAGGCTGCCCAGGACAGGGCCAAGCAGCTATATTAAAGGTGAGAGCAAGACTGCTGTACTGAATTCAAAGGCAGCAATAAGGGCTCAGTTCTCCATTATGTTCAAGCTCTACTCAGCATAAATGCAGAGAAAGAGTTAGTGTGCAAATATGCAAATCCTTGACTTTTTGTGCTAGCTCGTGATAACTAGAGCCACTAGTGTCAGGTTCCTAAAATGTAATTTAAACTAAGAGATGTGTCTACATACATATACTACTAAACCGTAACTCTGAAAAGGTGGTTTACATTGGTAAAAAGTTCCTCAGCCAAAATAACCTACAATGACAAAAATATTTTTGTAAGTATAACCCTGGTATAGGCACACCCACTTCTGTGCGGAAAGGAAGCAACATCAGACAACCTAAACCAACCCTGCTACAGTAGCAAGAGCTTCCTGGGTATCTAGCTTTCCCATATGTTAGCTGCCACATATTCTTCCACATTTCTTTTAAATCAGTCTCAGAAATAAACTGATGCAAAGGACTGGCAAACAGCAGCTGTAACAGGAGAGGAGGCCTTGTTTACTCTCTGCTAGCAGATGCTGCCATGGTGCAGTTCTCTGACAGCTTTGCCCAGGTCCTGCTTCTCCTCATTTTGCCACTGCAACTGAAAAAGGGAGATCAGACTGGAGAATGCAGCTTATACTCTTTCCTTCCTTTTTTCCACAAACATTAGCTTGAGGAAAAAATAAAGTAAAACCAAAGGAAATAAAGGAACTATAAAATCCACAATAGTAATAGTAACATTTTCTTAAAACCCTTCAGGAGAAAAGACAAAGAGCTCTGATTTTACACTCTAATTCACATTCCTTTTCCGCAGCCCATAGCCCCAAATATAGGACTTAAACCGCAATGCAACTGGTGAGATATTGTTTTCCTCTGCCTAACATATGGCCCCTTACTTATCCACCGGAAAGTCCTATGCCTTGTTGAGCTTAACTGTGCCCAAGGAGACAATATAAGGCCCTTAGTTTGTGTTAGTGGTATATGAAATTATACAGGTAAGTTGTTTGAAAGCAATGTATAGGCATGTAAGTCATGCGTTTCTTCAGAATATACAGAATTGGCATATTTTGATCTTTCTTTGTAGAATGCCGCATATGATTTATTCCTCTTTTCTAGATTCTGACATATTTTCAAAATCCACTAATGGAGTTTATTTTAGGAAGAACTTGAATTGTGACCTTCTCACCAATTACCAGGAGGAAACGAGAGCTATACAAAGGATTTCTTTTTTCTTCTTGTTGGGTTTTGGTTGTTTCTCTGTGTGTTTTTGTTTTTAAACATAATGGGAAGGAAATTACGTGTTTCTGTGACTGGTCAGGGCTTCTCTATCACATTAGAAAATATTTTGGATGCTTGTTTAAAAAGAGAGTGACTAATGATTTAAATACCTTCTTTTTCTTGGCAAAATTCCATGTATTTGTCTTCAAAAATACTGTATTTGTTGTGATTTTTAAAGTGTTGGCAGAGGTTTGGCCGCACATCTTCCATTAACATTAACAGAAAAAAAAAAGATCTGGGCAAACTTTTTTTTTGCAATTCTCTGAAAATCTCAAGCTTTGATAAAACAGAATGCCAAATCAAAAGTAGTAATAACGTGGCTGATGTTGACTTGAATGGTTCAGATGTTTAAGCTTTATCTGATTCCATGCTTCCTGAATATGGACAGTTTGGTTTCTGGAATAACAGATATTTAGACAGTTATTTCATTATTTCATCTCAACCGGGTTTTTGAGGAAATGTTAGCTGGTTTGTGGGTATGTTGTTCTTATCTACCAATGAAATATTATATTCAAATACAGCATAGACTTTCTCCCATTTGTTTTATATATAAAATAACAATTCAGCAGTATCCCTGGAGGATTTCTAATTGACAAAATTCTACCAAGGGTTATTTTATCTTACTCTTTTTTGTTCATGCTTCCAGTTTGTCAGCAATTAAATCAATAATTAACTTGAACTGTCATATTTTCTGTAATATAAATAGGACATTTCAAATAACCCTGAAAAGCCCTATTTTCTTTATATTACATAACATCTCAAAAAAGAAGGCAAAGTGGAGACTGAAAACCAACATATAATTGATTTTAATGTTTTTGAGTTCCAAGTGAAAGTCAGTTGCAGGACTTCCACGTCAGTTCTCTGGAGCCTTAGGATGAATGGAAAGTGAGCACTCTTCACATCTTTTCTAAACAAGTGTATGTCAGTGTTCTCTACTTTTCCACTGCCTATGTACGTGGTATTTTATGTCTATCCTTACAAATACTTTTGATCTGGATCAGTTAAGATGTATCAAAGAATCTGCTTCCTCGAGGGCTCACAAAAGAGGACAATAGACTAGTGTATGTACTGCTTTGTAGGGAGTAGCCACCCAAAAACTCCAACTAATATGACTGCTAACAGGAAAGACATTTCAAACTACTAAAACAAAAAAAGAAAGAAATCATCACCCCTACTCCCTCCCTCCACATCTCTGTAGTTATAATAGTGCATTTTGTTTCTTAGAGGGATCAGACAATGTCTTTTTTATTATTTTAACCAGAAGGGAAAAATAGCGACATGACATCAATGGATATAAATACAGTCACAAGTAAGATTGCATTTTGTCAAAAATCTTTTGCCTTATGAAAACAGCTCTGCTCAGATTCAGAAGGGTTGAGTTACTATTCTTCAGTATTTGTGTCATATTATGGGGAGGAAAAAATATAATGAAAACTATGTGTGGCAAACAAAAACCAAGGGATCTGTCAGAAATATTGACTGCAATATACTGCATTTCTTAAGTATGCAGTGAGATAGATATGATCTTATTTCTGGAGATAGGCTGTACTATCTGGTCTAAAAACAAAAATGTACTGTTGTCAAAAAGACAATGGAATATAATTACCGAGGAGATTTTTTTGCAAAGGATCATGTGAAGATAACATACAAGCAGAAGAAAACTATTATTAGGCTTACATTTTTTTCACCAGGAGATTTTCTATTTTATGCTGAAGACAATTTACTATGAATTTTCTTCCCCCAATGATTTCTCCAAAAAAAGGGATGAAATAATACTAAAAGCAAGTTTTCTAGATTAGGAGAGGAAAGACACACCATGTCACACCTTTGTAACTACAGTCTGGTTCTCATAGTCTAATAATCCTTTCCTCACCAGGAAACTATCACCGAAAAGATTATCAAAAAAGAAATAATATTCTGATCCACCTCAGGTTAAAGATCTAGATGTTTATTTTGAAAACAGGGGATCAAATTTAGGGAAACAACATTTTTTATGAAGTAGCACTTTATAAAACAGGATTATTAAAGAATAAAGAAACTTCCCTATTGTAATTGCATGTGCAAATACACACTTAAGCCTTAGTGTCTGCGTTACTTTGTCCTCGCAAGTGGGGACCTGGCTGCCCTCTCCATTCTCGTACCTTAAGAAGTAGTTATGCAGCGCAGTGATTTGCCGAAGCTCTTTCTCATGACATTCTGGAAAATGATTCAACTAATGGCTTGACGGGCAAGTCCAATTTTTTGCCTCATTGTCTGTGTTCTGACTCCAACCCTGTATAATATTTTGGAGAAAGTTTGCCTTTTCTGTGCTGTGCTGAGTAAATATTTTGTCAGTTGTTAAGGATGAGCTACGGAGTAAGACCCAGCAATGTATCCAAATTCAGCAGCGAGACTTGGAACTGTGTTAGAACTTTTTCCAGATTGTGATTTGTAATGTCTTTCAGAAGCCAGCAGAAAACCAATCACTTGAACTATTGCAGAAAGGCTGAATGAACCCTTTTCAGAGCAGTGAAAATGTTTTTCCACACAGTTAAAAAAAATCATTAAAGCTAGCAGAAAGGGGTGGGTGGCACACAGGGAAGTTTACTTCCTCACTGTTCCATCGTGTGGCATCCTTCCAAATGAAGAGCAATATCTGCACTGCACCAGAGAGAAAAACCTTATTGGATGAGGCAAAAACATCAAAATGACCAGTACTCGTGTAAGACTCTCAGAACAAGCTACACATGTCACAGACACATACTCACTAACGGTTTGTGAGGAATAAGCAAAGAAAATGCAAATAAAGGCCACCTGACTTCCTGTCTCCCAAGTGGAACTATAGAGAAAAAGCCATAAATGAAGACTAAACAAAGACTCATTTCAGGAACACAATTATTCGATCTTTGTCGCAGCGAGGCAATTACTAGCAGTGATGACCACTAAAACTGAATTCCACTACTTAAGCTTAAAAAACATTCACCTTATAAATTACTAAATAAAGAGAATAAAAAGTGGGCACGACTATGCAGCTCAGCATTAATCTATAACACTGTCATGGTAACCATTTGTTTGCACTTTTTATGTTATGCCTAACCTAAACTCTCTACACTAATAATCTGTGCAAAAGAGAAATACAAAGACCCATACACTTGATGCTGTTCCTTGTACCAATGAAGAAGTAAAACACAAAAGTATCTTCCTTTTCACAAAAACAGCCCTTCCTGATTTAATTTTGACAGAAGCTGTATTAAAATAACTGGTATCTTGAGGTCTGTATGCTAGAGAGACACTGTCTCCCTTTTACTGTTATGACTGAGGCTTGAAAAATAATTTTTACAGTTTGCATGACACGGTATAGCAATCCCAGATCATTGGTAAGAATGTAAAGAATGAAAATGGCCAGCAGGAAAGCAAAGACAGAGAAAAAGATAGAAAGTGAAAAAATGTTTCTGTCCCTAGTGAAAGGTATACCAGAGGAAATGTCCGTCACTACCACAACTATGCAACAGGCAGAAAAATGGCAAGCAGTTTCATTTCCTTCCATCCATCCATCTGTACATCCATCTGTCCAACCTTCCATCCCTCTCCTTCCCTCCTTCCTTCCCTTCCCCCTCCTTCCCTTTTCTTCCCCTCTTGCTCTCTTCCTTGCTCCTTCTCTTCCTCCCTTTTTTCTTTTTCTCTTTCCTTCCTTCCATCTCATTCCTTCCTTCTCTTTTTCTTCTTTTTGTGCTTTCTTGCTTTTTCTCCTTCTCCTTTTCTCTTCCTTCTTTTCCCGCCTTCCTCCCCGCTCCTTTCTTGCTCCCTCCCTTGTTTCCTCCTGTCCTTCCTCCTCTCTCTATTTCTGCTTCTCCCTAATTTTTTTTTTTTTTGAGGTACAGACTTTGGGATACAGGTAGGGTTTTTCCAATAGAGGAGAGGGTACGACATTCTCAGCTGGGATATTTTTTAGACCGCATTTACAATCAAGTCTGGCTAATGGTTGTTATCAGTGATTGGCCCTTGCCACTCCTGGCAGGCTCCGAGCAAAGAAATCTAGTTCTGCAGGGAAGGTGATAGTGAAGAGCTAATGGAAGGCCAGAAGGATTTAGTTTTTGTTGCATTCCTAAACTTTCTTGCCACACTTTTCTGGCTACTTTTGAAAATTACATTGCAGACCTACCAGTCAGTATAGACTGAAAGATCTTTCCAAGCTTGCAGTGCTTCAACTCTGGAAATTTTGCTGAACCCCATCGGTTTCATGAATATAACAACCTAAAAAGAGGAAGGGATATATTTTGGAAAACGTTAACCCAGTTAATTTGTGCACAATGGAGACAAGGCATGAGATGGCAAAAAGGATCTCTGGCTGCTCTTTGAAGGACTGCTAAAGCAGGAGAGCAAAGAAGCTTTTTCTAAGATTATAATTTCCTCATACAAGCAAACAGCACAACAAGATGGGGCACGGCATGAAACCTGTGATTTCTTTTCAAGGTCTGGTCCCATTTTCCACCCAGATTTATATCTAATGTCAATGTAACTTTACTCATTTAGGGAGGCCAGGCTCTCTCATGGAACCGTATGCTTTTTCTTAGCTGGTCGAATTCTGGAACAACATTCAACAGGAAATATTATTTTATATACACAATTGACCACATCTTGAAGGTCTTCAACATGTGTTATTTTTACTCAGTGCTCTCTCAGGCAAACTTCAGCTACCGTCCCAGCATCTAATGGAAGTTTGCCTGAGGAGAAGGTGGGCAACAATCTCATTTCCACTGGCTTCAGTAACAGAAAATCTTTCATATCCTGTAAGTTCCTCAGTCACCTTCTACCTTCCCATGTAATATTGCTTATATCCAGCTGGCTGACTATTGTTCAAAAGTTGCACTCACCTGAAAAATCTATCGGTACCACAAACAATTGGTACCGCGGGTACCAGGTACCACTCTATTGGTACCTGATCACAATAGGTGAGGCACTTTCACAGCTTCTTTCTATGTTTTAATTATCTGTTAGTCTTGAGGAACTGTACTAGCTCATACATTATCACAGAGAAATTTCAATTCTCCTATGAGAAAGGACCCAATATGTTGTCAAAGATACTAAAAGAACCCTGTCCTTGCCTCTTTCTGGCTCACAGATGATATTTCAGTGAGACTGCTGGTGCGGATCTTCTTAGCATTTCAATATCTAAAGTCCTTTCCTTTTTGTGTCACATTTGTAATATCAAAAAGAAACATCACACTGAGCTCCCAAGTCATTTAGGCATGTGTTTCTAATTATTTTCTTTCATTCTGCTATCTAAAATTAGAAATTGCATTAGTATATAAACACAAGTTTTTTCTGTCAAGGTTTATCTTCTCATCTTCCTGCTGAATCAAGGAATGAAGTCACAAGAATTTATTTATATGTGTTAAAAATTATAGTCTGCTCACATGTATTTATTTTCAGATAAAGCCAAGAAAGGACTATCCTTGAAAAGTAAGTACCATGCAAATAAAAGGCATTGCTTCAACAAAAAATAAGATGTATTGCTTTCCTCAGTAGTTCTGTCTCAATAAGACGTTCAATGTGTTTATAAACCATTAAACTTGACTGAGATAGATAGATTAAGTCATGAAGGAAGGGACTTCATGAAGCGAGAATGAAGGGAGAGAGTCAGCGACTAAGTAAAGAGATAGCAGAAAACAGAATCAGGAAAGTAGGTATAAGCCAACACAGGATTAACTATACAAACTTAGTCCTTTGATCAAGTCTCTTTAGCATCTGACCTGAAAGTATCTGCAGTGCATGAATACTCACTACTTAAGCCTAGTTTCAGCAGCATACAAGCACTACCCTTCTCACCAGTTCCACCACGCTTCTGAAAACATACTTAGATACCTTTGGTTTTTTTCATGTGCATGTTCAAGTTACTTGCTTAGAAGAAACACATCATTTCTAGGGTATCTGGCAATTCAGACTGTAGTACTTTTTTCATTTTTTAAGCCCAGTGACTAAAAGCAAATTTCTGCAATTTTGTTTACTGCCATGAAGAAATTCACACTGCATCTTGATAACACATAAGATGAAACATGATGAGGAAAGAGCTTAATAAGGCAGACAAACATTAAAGAGCAACTGAATACAACTTGAGAAACACAATTTTAAAAATTTACTTGGAAAGCTTTAATTATGTATTTTCTAAAATCTGTGAACATGCTTCTTAAAAAGCAAACCATTGTATAATTCCTGACTGCACTGAAAGGAATGACCAAACTTGTATTGATGTCAAAGGGATAAGATTTCATTGCATATTTAAAAAAAGAAACTACATCAAATGACAAAATTCAGTAGTAACATGTTTTGCATGGTTGGCAGGGTATGTTCACAGCTTGGGAAGGATAAAGACACAATATTAATTAAATATTTTTCAGAGACAAGAATTAAACTTAAGCATGTTTTGTAAGCGCTTCCATATCATGCTGCTTTATCTTGAATTTTGAATGACATATATTTGATCCCTCTAGGAAAAACACTTATTAGTACTTTATTTCAAGAACAATCCAAGAGACCTAATGAAGTTTTCTCACTTCACTAAAAGGAAGACAATGTAGGAGACATCCTTACATCTATTCTTGTGCTTTTACACTATGTAAAAAAGAAATAAACAGTAAAACGGGGCATTACAAGCAAGTAGAGAAAAGATTCCTCCAGCACGCGCTCTCTGAGGACAGCTGTATGGCTATCCTCAAGTGTACCAGACATACCAAAGTAGAGGTGCACCACTGAAATTTCATACCACACTGCAGCTCAGCGGGTAGCCTGTGCAAATCACTGTAACTTAGGCAACATAAATTACTGCACAATTCTTCCCAGCTTACGGAGCAGAAAAGGTTCAGGAGGATCTTTAGAGAGTTTAACACATCCATTGCTCCTCTGTTCTCTGGGCCATGAGTGTCAAACCTTTTAGAGGCACAACGCAGATCTTGTCCACAACCCCAATATCTGTAAGCTAAGTATTTCTTCACATTTTAGTTAATGGTTATCATCTTTTGCATATTGTTATCCTATCTTCCATCCAAAGACCTAGTCAGGACTCCTCCTGCCTAGTAATCTGGAAGGACAGGACTGCTGTGATTTTAGCTTTGCAACACCTTTCATTTTCTTCTAGATATGTTACTGATCTTGTTACAAGATCCGCATTTTGGAGGGAAGAGAAACAAAACTAAATAAACAGCGAGATGGATTTTTTGTTAAAAACTTTACATCTGTGGCTATTCTCTACCCTTAATCTTGAGAACTTCTGTAACAAACTAAAAGTCTAGGAAGGCAAACTTAACAAATCTTAACTAATTAAATTTCCCCCTTTAGAGTATAATTTATTACTGTTTCCAAAATTATCTTCCACAGACTACTGCAACAACAAACACAAGTCCATGCTGATCAGGATATCATCTCACTGCCTGATCTAATCTCACGGAGAGAAAGGGAGGCTTATAAAAATGTCTAAAGACTAAACATTGAAACTAGTGCCAAGTTTCGTTTGACTCACTCTATCTAGAAGCTGAGGCCCATGTAGCCAATGTTCTCGTCTGCCAGAGGTCCATGTTCTCAACTTCAAACACATTTTATATTTGCCAGTCATACTTCCAGTAATCACCAAGATCCAGTAAAGAAGGCATTTAACAGCTCATATGACACCATATGCTATATTTAATTTTCTCTTAAAAATGCATTAAGAAACATTTTTTAAACTATATATTCTTTATAAACAAAATATAAACTATGGTTATGACTATAAAGATGTCTATGTGTGAGGGAGATTTTGAAAAGCAAAGGCCCTAATTCCGCTTTTCTGAAAGGTCCTAGATTTTATAAACTCAGACCAGGAACTTTCAAATAAAGCAAAAACATGAACAACAGAAGCATCAAACATATGTTATGTGGCAGTCAAGTCAAAAACAACTCAAGAAAGAGGCATATAAATAACATCACAATTTTGGTGGTTCTGGTGGAGTTTTAGATAACCAGGAAAATTTTGATTAGGATCAAACTGATAAAAAAGAGCTATGAAATTTCAGCATATTTCAACTCTATACACCCAAACTGCACTGTTCTGAAGGGGCTGCTGAAAATAGGTAGAAAGCCTCTAATATTTCTGATATTCCTTCTAGAGGGAAGCAGAGAGTCAGTTTCCTCCTATGCAAGAGTGCACTGGAGTTTTAAGACAGAGCGGGGAGTATCAGAGGCTAGACTGCCCTTTCCATAGGTTGTCTTAAATAAAGCAGACCTGTGGGACAAAGGAAAAAGGAAGTGGTCTCGGGTGGCAGTTTGTGGTTTGGGAAAGCATCCAGGCTTCTGAGTGTGTGTAGTGCTTGGGAGCGGGGATTTGAGTGTGGGCAGGGCAAGGCTTTGCTGTATCTCATCTAGAAGGAATCCTGGAAAATGTAATCCCAAGATCTGCTGGGATTTGCAGACCTCCATAGAAAGGCATATTTGGAAGGAGTGCAAGATAGAAACAGCCTCCTTTCTAATAACTTAGGAAAGCCTGAAAGAAGTTGCAGAAGATGCTAGTCTCTTCTGTAAGCGGGGAAAAAACCTACTTGTTTGACTTGCACTGTCAAACCCTTGAAGGCAGCCTGTAACTTACCACAGAAACACCTGGGATAATTTTAAATTCTGTGCGCATACCTCTTTTTCTTTTTGCTTTTTTAATTTTATTATAAGAGTTTTTATTTGCTTACTTGTTTAGACTTTACCACTAGACCTCTGGGGAGAAAACTCCTCAGAAAGAAGTTGTATTATTTATTTTTAAAATAACTTAATAGGCAAAGCCTGCAGGGAAGATTGGCCTGTAACAGGCAGGAAAAGCCAACACAGTAGTAATGGATTCAAAGGTTAAAGCAGAGTCAAAGAGGAAATTAATTAGCTAATGTATGCCACCAGCTTCCCACCCATTCTTTCATCCAGATATATTGGCATAGCTGCACTCCAGCTCTGGGTACATCTCCAGCAGGGATGATGGGAATCAAATTCATCAGCGTCACTAGAAGACGCAACACACGCCACACATACAAGCTCCAAGCAAGCAACCCCAGACAAGTGCACCATGCACTACCATTGCTAGGCTGCAACACTAATACCTCATAGATTGACTGACTTAAGGCCAGGAAGGCCCCCTGTGATTGTAATTTGACTCCTACAGTGCCCAGGTTATAGAATATAGAATACAGATTGGCCAGCCTGGTAAGGAGGGCTTTAAACCAGGCAAGATGGGGGAAGGGGAGTGGTATAGTGGCAGGGGAGTCAGTAAAACACCGCTCAAGTCAGGATGCCTCCAGCGGGTGCATACAGCAGGGGAGACAGCATGCGACATGGCTATGGAGGATCCTCTTGCACCTGTCCTGGGAAGCTTGCATGCTTGACTGGCTCTCTGAAATGCCTGTATACCAATGCGTGCAGCATGGGGAATAAACAGGAAGAGTTAGAGATCTGTGTGCGGTTGCAGGGCCATGATCTCGTTGCAGTTACAGAGACATGGTGGGATAGTTCACATGACTGGGATGCTGTCATGGATGGCTATGTGCTTTTTAGGAAAGACAGGCCAGGAAGGCGAGGTGGTGGAGTTGCTCTTTATGTGAGGGAGCAGCTAGAATGTATGGAGCTCTGCCTCGGGGTGGATGAAGAGCAAGTTGAGAGCCTATGGGTAAGGATTAAAGGGCAGGGTAACATGGGTGACACCGTTGTGGGGGTCTACTACAGGCCACCTGACCAGGAGGAAGTCATCGATGAGGCCTTCTACCGACAGCTGGAAGTAGCCTCACGATCACAGGCCCTGGTTCTCATGGGAGACTTCAACCACCCTGACATCTGTTGGGAAGACAGCACAGCTAGGCACAAACAGTCAAAGAGGTTCCTGCAAAGCATTGATGATAATTTTTTGACTCAGGTGGTGGAGACGCCAACGAGGAGAGGTGCAATGCTAGACCTTGTACTAACAAACAAAGAAGGTCTAGTTGGAGAGGTGAAGGTTGGGGGCAGCCTTGGCTGCAGTGACCATGAGATGGTGGAGTTCAGGATCCTACGAGGAGGGAGCAGGGCAATGAGTAGGATGGCAACCCCAGACTTCAGGAGAGCTAACTTTAGCCTCTTCAGGGACCTACTTGGAGGAGTCTCATGGGGTAGGGCCCTAGAAGGAAGAGGAGTACAAGAGAGCTGGTTAATATTCAAGCATCACTTCCTCAAGAGCAGTGCATCCCTCCGAGTAAGAAGTCGAGCAAGCGGGCAGGAGACCTGCATGGATCACCAAGGAACTCCTGGCAAAACTCCAGCAGAAGAAGGAAGTCTACAGAATGTGGAAAAGGGGACAGGCCACTTGGGAGGAATACAGGGACATTGTCAGAGTATGCAGGGATGTGACAAGGAAGGCTAAGGCCCAGTTGGAATGAAATCTGGCAAGGGATGTCAAGGACAACAAGAAGGGCTTCTTCCAATACATCAATAGCAAAAGGAAGACTAGGGAAAACGTGGGCCCGCTGCTGAATGGGGCAGGTGCCCTGGTGACAAAGGATACAGAGAAGGCAGAGTTATTGAATGCTGCCTTTGCTGCAGTCTTCACTGCTAAGGCCAGTCCTGAGGAATTCCAGACCTTGGAGACAAGAGAGGAAGGCTGGAGAAAGGAAGACTCTCCCTTGGTGGAGGAGGATCAGGTTAGAGATCTTTTGTCCAAACTTGACATCCATAAATCCATGGGCCCCGATGGGATGCACCCACGAGTGCTGAGGGAGCTGGCAGATGTTATCGCTAGGCCACTCTCCATCATCTTTGAAAGGTCCTGGAGATCAGGAGAGGTGCCTGAGGACTGGAGGAAAGCCAATGTCACGCCAGTCTTCAAAAAGGGCAAGAAGGAGGAGCCAGGAAACTACAGGCCTGTCAGCCTCACCTCCATCCCTGGAAAGGTGATGGAACAGCTCCTCCTGAAGGTCATCACTAAGCATCTGGAGGACAAGAAGGTGATCAGGAGTAGTCAGCATGGATTCACCAAAGGGAAATCATGCTTGACCAATCTGATAGCCTTCTATGACGGAATGACTGGCTGGGTAGATGAGGGCAGAGCAGTGGATGTTGTCTTTCTGGACTTCCGCAAGGCTTTGGACACTGTCTCCCACCACATCCTCCTAGGTAAGCTCAGGAAGTGTGGGCTAGATGAGTGGACGGTGAGGTGGCTTGAGAACTGGCTGGATGGCCGAGCGCAGAGGGTTGTGGTGAATGGCGCAGAGTCAAGTTGGAGGCCTGTGGCTAGTGGTGTCCCCCAGGGGTCAGTCCTGGGCCCAGTCTTGTTCAATGTATTCATCAATGACCTGGAGGAAGGGACAGAGTGCACCCTCAGCAAGTTTGCTGATGATACTAAACTGGGGGGAGAGGCTAACACACCAGAAGACTGTGCTGCCATTCAGAGGGACCTGGACAGGCTGGAGAGGTGGGCGGAGAGGAACCTCATGAAGTTCAACAAAGGCAAGTGCAAGGTCCTGCACCTAGGCAGGAATAATCCCATGCACCAGTACAGGCTGGGGACTGACCTGTTGGAAAGTAGCTCTGCCGAGAAGGACCTGGGAGTGCTGGTGGACAACAAGTTAAACATGAGCCAGCAGTGTGCCCTTGTGGCCAAGAAGGCCAATGGTCTCCTGGGGTGCATTAGGAGGAGTGTTGCCAGCAGGCTGAGGGAGGTGATCCTGCCCTCTATTCAGCCCTGGGGAGACCTCACCTGGAGTCCTGTCTCCAGTTCTGGGCTCCCCAGTACAAGAGAGACATGGCACTCCTGGAGAGAGTCCAGCGGAGGGCTACCAAGATGATTAGAGGGCTGGAGCACCTCTCCTATGAAGAAAGGCTGAGAGAGCTGGGCCTGTTCAGCCTGGAGAAGAGAAGACTGAGGGGGGATCTCATCAATGTGTACAAGTATCTGAAGGGGGAGTGTCAAGAGGATGAGGCCAGCCTCTTCTCCGTGGTGCCCAGCAACAGGACAAGAGGCAATGGGCAGAAACTGAACCACAGGAAGTTCCATCTGAACCTGAGAAACAACTTCTTCACTGTGAGGGTGACAGAGCATTGGAACAGGTTGCCCAGAGAGGTGGTGGAGTCTTCTTCCCTGGAGATATTCAAAACCCGTCTGGATGTGATCCTGGGCAATATGCTCTAGGTGACCCTGCTTGAACAGGGAGGTTGGCCTAGATGATCTCCAGAGGTCCCTTCCAACCTAAACCATTCTGTGATTCTGTGATTCTATCCGTGCAGTACTTAGGAGTATATAGAATATATCTTTGCTAGACTTCTATCATTCTACCCATGCTTGTAGGAAAAGAGAGCAACAGAGACTGTTGTGTGTTCTGGCTCATTTGGGGCTGGGGAGAAAGAGGAATAATATGCAAACTTCCGGCCAGGTACACAAACCTGCAGAGCTTGCTGCCCTTTGTGGGGAAAATGGTCTGTTTAAATGCAAGAAGAATTAAGGCTTGAGCGGGCTTTAAAATGTGTCCAAGTCCAGGGAACCAAACAGAGAAACAGAGCAGGTTAAACAAGCGATGAGTTTACATCTGTCTTTAGTAGCACTGCAAGTGGTTGAAGCGTTATACCTAGTCAACCAGCATGCGTATAGACTGTTTATTGCATACAATGCCTCTTCTCTGTCAGGCGTTCCTGCTAAAATAAGCAGCACTGTGCTTCATGAAAATTAGATGGTGACTGTTGAACTTTGTTGTGAGAAAGAATAAGGCTGTGTGTGCTGAGCTGCTAGGGATAATGAAAGTAACTGCAAGGGGATACTGGACTCATGGTTCTGTGTAGATAACAACTTGCTTACAGTGAGGTGCCCCTCAGCTAAAAAAGGGTATTGAAATAGGGGCAAAAGATCCACTAAAGTCATCGGGTGACTGCAGAAGATCTACCGCGAGACGTTTAACAGTCTTAACCTGATCAGTTTATCCAAAAGAAGAAATGTCCCTGCATAGAAAATTGTGATACAAAACAAAGAATAAAGGGCTCTTTAACGCAGCAGTGGAAAGCATAACAAGCTGAAGTCAGACAAGTTAGAAATTTGCAAAAGAATTAGCGTTGACAATGAGTAATGACAGGAGCAAGCTGCTAAGGAAAACAGAAGATTGTTTATCTCTTCAGATCATGACCAAATGCCTTTCTGGAAGATGAGCTTCAGCGAAACAAAAATTACTGGCCTCACTACAGGTGCAAGCAAAATGTTACAGCCTGTGTTAAACAGGAGGTCAGACAAAATGATCTAATATACTTTCTGGCCTCAAATGCCATGAATGTCTGGGTATGTCTGCATAGTATTTTGTCAGTAGGTGAGAACTCACTCTGTTTCTGAGTCTGGATGAACCCAAGCCAACAATGAACTAGGAGCGGTGTAGCTGTGGTTAGCATGGTGCACAACCTAATAAACTTGCTTCTGGCTTGGAGCTGGCTGATGTCCGGCCAACTCAGAAGATGGCTGGAATACAGTTGCATCTGTCTGCAAGATACCACACAGACACACCTAGCCATACCCAGAAATCCAGCCACTCTGCTGTATTTTTACAGATAAAGAGACAAAAGGCATGTCTATGCCATGTCTTGGAATGCAGCACAGAGTTTTGTGAAATGGCACCCATTGAGCTAGCCTGGAGCAAAGGCAAATAAGGTGCATGCATGCTAATATCTTTGTCACCAGCTGGTTTACCCTTACTGAGACTTGAGTAAGCACAGTTTCTCAGCAGAGAATTCTGCACTGACTAGAACGGCGCAACTTGAGTAAAAGAAGTAGAGTACAGTCCTGAGGGATGAGCATTTTCCAAAAGGGCTTATGCCACAGGTCTGAATTCATGATATGAAGAAGTATGCAAATAAAACTACAAACTAAAGGAGAGACATTTATTCCACTTGAGACAATCTGGCCCAAAATAAGTGTCAAGAGGGAATTAATCTGAAGAAAGGATCAGCTCTTCTCCAGAAGAGTGGATACAGCAGAGCACTTCTGAAAATATCTTAAGATTTGCAAGAAGCATCAGAAGAGAAATTTAGATTGTGCACAAAACTCAATGAAAGTAAGAAATACAAAAGCAGAAACAATAAATATAAGCAAATATTTAAAGTGAAAACTCCTCTGCAGTAGGCTGTACTTAATGTGAGGCACTGTTTCTTCCAGGAATGACTGACCATTATTTAAAATCATTTGATTTTAAAATCATTTGATTCTAGATTCAAAGAAATAATGCATCGCTCCCAAAGACTAAATAAGGCAGTAAGCCTATTCAATCTGCAGTAGCTGTAACTCCGTAAGAAGTCCTGAAGCTTTAATAAATGTGAAACATGAAAAAATTTCCTAGTATTTTAGTACTTGCTACTAAAAGTTAAGATTTTCTTACAGTGGTAGTGAAGTAAGTGACACATCCTACGTTCACAGTATTATCATGTATTTCATGACATTTGGCATCTTTTCTTAAGGTGTCAGATCCTCAATTAAAGTGATTAGCTGATAACATCAGCTTTCATTTAATAAAAAAAAATTTCTAATCCTTCATGCTGTGAAGGAGAATTTATAAAAGGGACCCTAAGGATTAAAGCACCAAGACAAATTTTCAGAACTTACATATTTTTGAGACTCTGCTCTTTTTAACCCTGACCACTCATATGTTAATGCTTGCAGGCTTACTTTCAGGACGACAGACAACTGGCAGAGAGCCCAAAAATACCGGCATCAGCAAGGGATGCTCAGGGTATATTCACAGGTTTCACATCGAGACTACATAAAGAAACACTCAGTGAGGAGTAATGGTGTCTGAACAGTACCAGTATATATGACTTATTCCACAGGATAGCTCCTGAAAGTGTTCTGTGTAGTTAGTTTCTGTGGTTGAAAGAATAATATACAGCTGAATAAGCAGAGTATTTAGAAAGAGGGATGGAAGGAACGGGAGTTAAGCAATATTTCAACTACTGCAATAAAGCCTAAAACACAACTACTGCAATAAAGCCTAAAACACAGAGGTAATTTAAAAGGGCTTATCAGTTGCAAAACTGAAACCTTTAAGACAATAACAACCCCCTAAAAGTTGAGTTTTACTGTAATCATAGGACCTTAAAGGTTGAAAACTCTCCTTCTTCCATCTCTGTTGTGCATGAGTATGACTCCCAAGAACACATCACTTCAGTTGCTGTGCTAGGGACAAAAACAGGATGGATATTAGACGTTGGAAACTCTCCATTTGCCTTTACCACAAGTTTTTTGTTTTTTTTTTTTTTCCATGGATCATGAGAAGGGCAGCTGAGCATTCCCCTGAGGCAAACAGAGATGTTTTCAGTACATCACGCAACATGAATACTCCCTGACAACATGTCTATAATAACACATTCTAAGTGCAACTTTCTGTACGGCACCTTAGGCTATTTGGCAGTGGACGTAATTTAATGCCCATTTGATTGCCTTGAACTTATGTAGGGACCAGTTCAACTAAACAACATCCTTTTAAAAGCTGGACATCTCCTTCAGCCACAGTGATGCTCTAAACTAGTCAATACATTCAGAAAGTATAAGAATTTGTGTATCATCATTATCCATTTCTCAATCAGCAAGTTTGAAGTTATTATGATGAAAGAAATGTACTTAATTGTAGTGTTATTGGGCCAGTGGAAAGATTCCAGCCCACTCCTTGTCCCAGCACCTAGTTTCCTTATGCAGTCTCTATGGAGCCAGATTTTGATGAAGAACTGAAAAGTGAGACAGCATACAAAATGCCACCCACGGCTTCACTATGGATAGTGTTGCAAATAAAAGAAGTTTCTGGGTCTCCTTCAATGCCATGAAGCTTCACTCAACACAGACCTCCAGTAAATGCCACCCCATGGCCTTTCTCCAAGCACTAGCTTTGGTAAACAACAATCCCTGGCTCAACATCCATGCTAGACAGGTCAGCTCAGTTCTCCCGGGGTAGCTGATATAAGCTCACCAACTCCTTCACCACACGTCTGGTAGGATATCAGCTTTGGTACACACCCTGCTATAAACACAGCAAGAGGAAGAGGGTTTTCAACTCTCAGACGCTCTCAGAGAAGCTACCTTCTCTTTGCATTTTCATGAATCACAGCTCTAGTAGCCTTCCTTAATTAGCAAATACAATTTTTCCATCCTGCTGACAGTCCTTTCTTTTTGTACATCTGGAGACCGTTAATTGTTTCCCATTTGGTCTGAATTTTAGCAGTAAATACCTTCCAGCAAACCCTTGTAACAAGAGACACTGGGTACCAAAATGATGCTGTACTGGGGACTTATTCTCCCTTCCTCTTCACTCTGACATTTCACCTTGACCTGTCCTATGAAATAAATAATAAGGCAAACTCATGTTTTAGTAGTTGGAAGTTCAGAACTGAAAAAGTCAAAAGCTGAAAATAATTTAACCATGACATATCTTCTGTTTAGGAGAGCCGGAGTACATATAAGCAATGGAAGTCCCAGCTAAAACTCAAACTTCACTCTGTGAGGCTGTGACTTCCCCTTGGATACCAACAGCAACCTCTGTTTTTGCAAAGTCATGATTTTCTGCCATGGAGAGAATTATATTAGCACAAACTAAGCACAGTGCTTCAAATCTTCAAGAAAAGAAATATTCCAGGAAGGAAAAAAAATACATATATATATAAATATTTTTTGCAATTACAGGAAAAAGGAAATCAGATAAATAAGGTTAAGGGGAACACAGAGTGGAGTTTGGGAAAACGGTTTTAAACAGCTAACACGGAAGAACTACCCAAGTCTTAGGCAGTAAAATTTGCTACTCTTCCAGGAGAAGGCCAGATATAAATTTACCACAGGACTTACTCGATGCAAAAACACTTCTGCAGAAATATCTTTGCTGAATATTCAAGCTACTTTTAGATGAAAGCAGGAGGGGAAAGTTAAATGCTCTGCAAAAGTAAACCACCACAGCCAACTGCAGAAACCAAGATACAATAAAGATACTTATTAAAAAAATCACCAGTAGCAGGGAAAAGAATCAACTCAAGAATTGCAGAATGCTTTCCACTCTATGCAAGTAGGAAAAACCCTCCCCCATGAGATCACCAACGTGCCTAAACCAGACAGAGGAGGAATAACCTTTAAAACTGAAAATGTGAGAATGAAAGAGATGATGGTTTATATCAGTTAAATAATTGCTCCCGTATCTCACTTTCTCAGTTAACGCTGGTTTTTGAACCCAGTGCTGTGAAATTCCCAGTCATCCTTTTTTTTACTTAAAGGTCCAGTTTCCATGTGAATTTTGAAGACACTTTGTACCTTCCAGGCCATGTCTGCACCAGAAGGCCCAGCTGTCAAAGCTGTTTGCTGCCCACACTAGGACATCCCTGTGCTACACGAGGTGGCAGAAGACATAACGCACCTTGGCCTGCAGCCTGAGGCTTACTGCTGCTGCTGCTATTATGTCAGGGGAGCATGCTCGCACTGAGACTGTGCCAGCGGGTATATCTCAGTTGGGGATTTATGTCATGGATAAAGGCGGTGTAATGCAGGATACAAAAAGGCTGAGTCTGGCTAGCTTACCTCTAATTTATGCCTGGGTGTGTATAGGTATTAACTGTTAATAGCAAGCTGCAGAATGCACGAGGCTTCAGCTGTGCTGTAGCTTTGCAAACGCAAACACCACTCCCGCCCCAAGTGAGCATTGCATTCTGTGAAGGGGGTTACTACCAACATTCATCATCAGATACTTAGCAAAACGAAAAAGAACAGCTTTTATTTCTAGTATAAATCATAGAGAGCTCCAAAACCCTTTTTTGCAGCAAACCAAAAGTCCTCCTGTGATCTCTCATAAAGTAATTTTTTTTTTTAAACTGAGACAAGTTGTAGCTTTGAGATGATGAGAAGATCATTTTCAGAGAGTTCTGCATACCATTCTTACTAAGGTAAGATGTGTAAATCATAAAATGATGGAGAAAGTCCTGTGGTGTAAGAAACTGTCTTCAAAGATTTTGAAAATGTCAGAGCTGAACCTTCCAACCTGCAGGCCAGTGCAAGAAAGCTGATGCAAGATTTCTGGCAGGGAAAAACCGCCTGCCAAATTCCCACTAACTGGTAATAAGGACAGCTGGAGAAACTGGCCTCTGAAAAGAGCAGAAAAGCCTGAAACCTCAGACTAACTTCTTCAAAAACACGACTACTTCTGAAGAGAGTAGTTGATCTATGTACATGGATAGATACGGGCTAATGTCTATAAATAGCTCCAACCTGGCAGCGCTACAGCAGTAACAGAAGCCAGACTGTGGTAGCAGCCGGCTTTGCTATAGAACTTTTCATCTTAATGCCATCTTGCTTCTTGCCTTGAGAGATGCATTGAAAATAGGTCTGGATAGTACATTAAAACTCTATCACGCTTTCAACAAGGTTTCATAAGGTTACACCAGTAATTTCTCCAGATCATTTTAGAAAACATTACTTTTTCTTCAGTTCAATCTCTATGCAATAACCTATAAAATACCTAAATTTCACTGTTTACATAAAAATGCCAGGAATACCTCCTTAAAATACAGTTCATGTAACTAGCTCAGTAAGTTATCTCTACAGTAATATTAACAGCACTAAGGAACCTTATACTGAAAGAATCCAGATAAATTAGCCAGATCAAAGAAGCAGATATTCTTCACTCCTTCTGTCGCTGTTGTTATTTTAAACTGATATACTTAATTTATTCCTTCAGCATGAATGTCACGCCTTCTCAATAAAAAAAAGGAAGAAAAAATATGTCTATGTCAAAACATCTTCAATGCTCTTGTAAAGTTTAATTCATTTATTTGCAAAGTAATCTGAGATACCTGGAAAGATTAAGTACTATTTACTTTTGTTAGCAAAGTTTAGAAGATGGTTGGAAATTCTGCTGCAGTACCACTAAAGAGATTGGTCTTCATAAATATAATGAAAATACTAGACTCTCAAGTACATCATATCTGCATTGAATACACTGAGTGGTACAGACAAAAGGAAGAAGGAGAGAGAGGTGTAAAGTCACACCACTTTTCCACCCTTGTGACACCGTAAAGTTGCTAGGGCCCACTTTTCCTGCAAGAGCAAGCGAGAACAATTTGCTATTCTAACTTGTACCGACAATAACTGCCTTGGTCCCCATCTGCGAGGGGACTAAGCAAGGACATAGTTCTAGTTAAACATTGTCAAGAGACTTTTTAATGCCCAGGAACTTTGCATATTCCTATTTATATTTTGAAACTGCGGACATATTGCCCTTTGAGCGCTCAGATTCACTTTTCTCTGTATAACAATGTATAGGTGGGATGTTCCATATACAAGCCAATTTGATACAATTTGCTTTCAGGTTCACTGCAAAATGTTCTTCTCTGCACTGTAAAACTTACTAAGAGGCTGTACAGTATTATGTTACATGGTAACGGTATTTCCAGAAAAAAAAAAGAATTACACATGAATAAGGCAATGAAAGTATGCAGGTAACCATGGCTACTGTTGTGCACCAAATAACATTTTTTATACAGCTGTGAATACTTGTATTATTGCCAGTTAAGCGGTAGAGTTCAGATTTGAGACAGGGCTAGTAAACACTGAATTCCTGCCTGAAGAAAGGTACTTCCCAAAGTGGATGCAGGCCTCTACATCATATTACTGTGGATTTTGGTGTAATTTTTGCCTAGTAAACACATATCTCCTTATTCCCTTCTTCAGAATAATCAAAATACAATTCTTCTTGACCACGAATTGCACTTCAATGTTAGTGATACAGTTTTCCATAAGCTATCTTTTCTATCTTAAGGATATTTTTATTTCTGACTCTCTTGCCATATACCTGCAATTGCAATTCCATACAGGCTTTGGAAACAACTTTGGCTCTACAAAAACGACTTTTAAAGAATCTTTAAAAAATTGCAATCAGATGCTAGTATCTCCTTGATTTTTACTACTGGTAACATCCCCCTCTTTGATGCCTCCAACAGCATTCAAGGACAACAACAGAGAAATCCAGTCTTTTCCATTTTGACATTTTTTGAATTTTCAAGCTTATCTTTCTTAAATCCTTCTTCTGTTTACATGTCAGGGTCTCTCTTCTTAAATCAGTTATCATCAGAAAAGGAATGGAAACCTAGGGATTTTTCTCCAGGTAAAAAAGTACACACAAAATAAAATTCTCTGGAACAAGCTGATAACAGTTACTATACTAAAAGAACATATAAACTCAAATGCAGTTAATGAGCTGAACCTATGCTTGCAGTAATGATAACAAACTGAAAATAATGAAATGCCTATTGTTACTAAGTAAGTGAAACAGGACTTAGAGCAACATTTCTCCATCCAAAAATCGAGTTACTTCTTCCTTCCAATAAAATATGAGCTTGAAACTCAAGTGAGTGTTCTTTCTTTCATCATGAATTTGTCTTCCTTGAAGGGGTTTGGACAGAAAGGATGATTTCTTGATGAAAGTACTAGCTAAGAAGGAAATATAGATTCACTTTGCTGTTCAATCACAAACTTCCTGCAACCTCAGGCAAACCACAACCTCTGTGTTTGATTTTCTCCTCTGTAATATGGGGAAAATACCAGTTCTTTTCTCCCAGCGTTTACCTGTCTTGCTCATTCAGACTGCAAACAATTTGAACTTTTTATTTGTATCAGCAGTGCTCAGCTGAGAATTGTGTGTAATGTTCTTTATAGTAGGTACTACTATTGTTATTATTATATTAATAGCCAGTCTACTACATTAATATCCTACTATGCTATCAAATTGATGACGCAAAGAATAAAACTGTAAGGCACAGCAGGATAGTGCTTGGGCAAACAACTGTGAGAGGGTTAATCTAAAGACTCTCAAACTCTGAGGACAGCAGAGGTAATAAGCGTAGAAAGCTGGGTAATCTTTTCACTTTTGCATAGACAAAGTTGGAAAAAGAAAATCACTCTGCAACCCAGGATTCTGCATAGTGGTCCCAAGAAACCAAATGAGGCCAAATTTCTGCATGTTGGTCTAGAATAAATGGTCAAATTTTCAATATACACTGTGTACTTTAAACATTTCCCTTTCAAGCCCTTTCAAGCTTCGTCTCAGTGAGGTACAGTACACACAATTATCACCTCCATGTTCTATGGCTCTCTCCAGCTGACTACTATTATCACCTCTTTATTTCATATTTGGTTTCCTCTGCTTTGCTCGCTTTCTGTCTTTTCCTATGAACAACCTCTAAGACTATCACTTTTTCTCTTAGCTTCTGATACATAAACCTTTTTCTCCATCTGACTCCCTCTTATTTTTCATCTTTCGTTCCTCTGGTTCAGGAGCAAAGCCCAAAATGTCATCCACCTTTGTCTCTAATTCAAGAATGCACACATGCCTACACGCACCTTCTAAAATGATTTACAGCTGTATGCATTTTTAAATGACTTTTAGCCAACACATATTTGTTTGTTAATGGGATTATCAGTAAATCTGTGTACTAATAAAAAGAGATTTTTAATGGACGCTTCCTATATAGAAAATGGTTTCACTTCGCAGTTCTTCATTTTAAAAAATGGCTTAAAATACAAAGTTTAATAGACCAGCAAACATATTTCATCTTTCCCATAAATAGTTCATAACATTTTTCTACATTACATACTGTATTTGCAAATGAAGCCACAAAAATGTGCAAGGCAGTGACTCAGCAGAATGGAACTCTGCATATAGGGTTTATAGAAAGCTGGTAATGCACAAAATAACAGAAGAAAAAGCTAAAAGCCTCACAAAGCAAATGAAATTTCTTTCTGTAGGAAGAGAACCTGAGGTTGTGATGTGCCTTTTAGGTCCATTTCTGATAAGGAAGAATTCCCTTTCTCAGTATATTTGAACTTTCTATACCATGCACCTTGCCAGCCGTGAGCATTTCATGACATACCAGTAGCACTAAATTTAGCATGTAACCCATAGGTAATACTGTTCTTTGAAGTGCAGGTCAATTCTGTTCTATAGAATGGATAACAATACCACCTAGCTCTGTGATTGCATTTGCATCCGTAAACCTCAGAGCAGTCTGTAAAACACAATTGGCCTCTTCATTCGAATTGGACAAACAGGACGTGGAGGCACATTAAAGAGGATATATTGGCCATTGGTCTGCCTTTGGCCATTTTTAAACATCTTCCCAGCCAAGTCTATTTCTCTATGGTCTCAGTTTTTCCTGCTTTGGAAGTTTTTCCTTCCTGTAGTATCAGAGGGAGGAGGAGTCACCTTAGTCATCCTTATGGTCTCTCTAGGAAAAAAAAAATTCAGAAAGGTGACTCTTTTCACTGAATAGGGCAACTAAGCTTGGACTTCAGTGAGTGAGTTAAATGTCCAAAGGTAGATGGGATAATTCTGGACCTGCATGACTAATGGAAATGGCCAACATATCTGTCAAAGATATTCCTCATGCTAGATGCTGAATTTGACTGGAGAAGAGCATACTCCCCTTCCTTGTGCTGACTCTCCTCTATCTGAGGACGTACTGAAAATGTTCACTGCTCATTATTTGCATCGATGTGGGAAAGTAAAAACAGGGCATTGAACTGAACAGCAGGGCAGAGATCAGGTGCTGTCCAATGCTTATGATCCACCACGAACAAGAGTAATTCCCAAGGTCATCCCAAAATCCTTGATTTCTGCAGATCAGCATGTATAAACCATTACTGCTGTGGCACTACCTCAACATATTAATATTGAATATGAAATGTTTTCTGCGGAAAGGCTGCCTGTTACCAAACACAAAGGCATGTAAAAAGAGAGCAGTTAGCAAAGAAAAAAGATACTTTTAAAGAATGATAATTTGTTACAAAAACAATGTCAAAATATCTCTTCAAATTAGTGCTTCTGTAGCTATAATGATCGCAGGATACATGGAGAAGGAATATCTTCTATTTCATCAGCTTCAATAGCTGGAAAAAGCATATAAGCTTTTGGGCTCTGAGTCCTTTTCACCAGGTCTGCTGATTCTTCTGGCATTGTGTGCATGTGAAATAACCCACTTTCCAGCAACGATAAATAGGTAAAAATTTGGTCACTGAGTTAGGGCATATGTCTTCAATTGAAGGAAACGCTGCCTGCCAAGCTTCAACCAAGCAGATCATAGGTCTGTGAAAAAAGGAATCTAAAAGGATGGAATTCAGTTGCTATAGCAGCAAATTAAACAAATAAATGAGATACCATGGAATGCTGCAAAATATTTGCGGTCCGATTAAGTCATATTTGCCACATGTGTGAATAGTAACAGCAGAATTTAGTACAATGGGGTACAATATAGTACAATTCAACTTTTATTGAATGTACACACTAATTCTTATCTGAGTAAGTGCTAACGAATGGTAACCAGTGTGTCCAAGGATACATAACACTGCATTTTACTGAGTGCTAAAGTAATCATAAAGCAAAGTACAGTCCTCTTAAATAAAGAAAGGTAGATAACAAACGCATTTTAAACAATATACCTTCAAAAAGATATTTGTATGTCTCCCTGGGTTTGTATGGCCTACTAGAGAGAGAAAGCTTTTTTGTACTGATCACACCTAGGATGACTTGCATATGGGGCGCTTTAGAGTATACAACCTATAGCAGGCAGCAGACATACTAAATCTTCTTCAGAATAAGCAATCTATATTACAAAAAATTATCAATCTATATTTTAAAAAATTATCAATCTATATTTTAAAACTACATTCATTTTTTTTTCCAGAGAAATGTGCTCTTTTCTGGATAAAAGACCCTACCTGAATATATTTATTATTTATCATAAAACTATCACTTACTGTTTGATTCTATCATTTGCCTATGTTCTCTGGAAAAAAATACAAGAAAGAACCGGATATCTATTATGTCAAAAGATAGAGCAAGTGTCTGATTTTAACTGAGGAGGAAGTGGGAAGGGCAGACAAATTCTTTTGAGAAATGCATACCAGCTCTTAAAGCATTTTTCATTTATTTTAAGGTTAAACATTATTTTACATTTACAACCTGCAAATCGGATAAATTGTGTAGTAGCATCACAAAAATGTACCAGCTTAAACATTGCAAAAGAATTGCGCATGACTCTAGCAGTTATTAGGTGAACAATATAAGCTGCACTGAAAGTGAATCTTAAAAATAAAATAAAATGGCATTCCTAATATTGTCAGAATTATGGCAATGAAACAAATGGTGTTTCTGTCCCATATTGCTGCTCATTTAACAAACCAACCTAGCATTCCAGGGCCAAACCCTCGTTCTAGGAAAACTGTGCTCACTACGTATTCCGCACCCAGGGAAAAGAGAAAGTCTAAGACTCCCTCTGTATGCTGTTTTGGGGCTTTTCTGTGGTCATTTGTTTTGCGCCCAGAAAAACCGCTTTACTAAACATCTGTCTGAACGACTTCATCCGAAAATCCCGCTTTGAGCTTTTATTATCATTATGATAACTATTATCATTATTATCAATTTCAGAGTAACACATAGCTTTGTCTATTAAAGCAGGAAGCTCTGAGATACAGAGAGTACACTTCCTTACCTCTGTTGCTTCAAATACATTCTCTTCCAGCACACCCACAACTCTCAGCAAACAGTGCATTCGACTGTTTTAACATGCAACGCAACTCACAGTTCACAGCTGATATGAAAAAATAAGGTAGGCTTGTTTTCAAAAGTAGACATAAAACTTTGAGGGTTAGACAGAGAGTTGAGATCATGCACCACACTGCTAGATAAAAATACAGGGCTACAGAGACACCAATGTCTGTCTACAGATGTCACACAGATACAACTTATATGAACACAGGCCTCGCACTAACAATAGGTTGCATGCAGTTTTAAAACTAAGGATTTGAAGCTCTTGGCATGTCACCATGTAAATACTACTATGCCTACCCTGTAAACCTATTTACTATGTCCAACAGCAACAAAAGCATTTCTACCCATCTCACTAGCAGCATCATTAAGCCATCCCCTTCCTCTCAACTCCTCTAATTAATAGAGCTCAGGGAAGTTTCCCTGGGGCAAGTGATGGAAAGATATGGCAAGAAAACATGTTCTTCATTTCCTTCTTTTTACTTTTCTCTGTTTCTTTGCTTCTCCTTTCCTCCTCCTTCCCCGACCCATTTTGTGTCTCTTCCAGCTTGTCTGCACTATTCTGTGGCTCCTTTTTCTCATCTGCTTTTATTTTTCCTTTTTTTTAGGTACAAGCTGGAAAAGCGTCAGCCCACTTTTTGATTTGTCTCTTTCCTCCTGCCTGTCTTTTCCTCTCATCCAACTATCTTTTCGGATTTCTTTTCTTTTTTCTCTCTCTCTCTCTACTTCTCTCCTCCTTTGACAATCACCTTCCTTGACTTGGGGTTGACATGACATGCTTTCACCCTCTGTGCAAACAGAAAGACTTATGTGACCTTGTCAACAACAGAAGGCAAATTTCAGAAAGAGATGTGATCTGTGGAGTTTACCTTCAGACTTTTCATTTGTAATGCTCAGTTCTAGAGTAAAGCTCACATACAGGAGTGTTCAGCTGTTATTAGGTACTCAAAGATATTTTATAAAGAGCTCCCCCAATATCATGTATTATTTTCTTTTTTAAGTGTAAGAAGGCGGCTGTGTGTTTGTTTTCTCTAAATTACTGGAAATAACATAATCAGAAGCATTCAACACCTGCGCTTAGGTAGAAAGCTATCTTTGACCTACTGTACAGTAGAATCGCCTGTGGCAGATACATAATGTTGTTAAGGCTGACTTCCTACTTCATGAAAAACACCGTGTTGTTACTGTATTAGGTAAAGGGGTTTTCCTAACAGTGTCAGAGGATGTTACTCAGGTAATTCTGTTGTCTTTATCTAGAAGCCTTTCTCAATTTTCAGATACTATGCTATCACAAGCTCTGACATACAATCAGTTTCCAAGCCCTTCACATAAATAACAGAAAATCAAAAAAGGCTTGTATTCTGTTGCTGTTTTTCTCCCCAGAATATGCGGATAATTGATACTACTGTATTCATGGTCCAGTTGTGGAGCTGGCAGATAATGAGGAGAGATACCAGAAAGAGCAGCATAACTACAGCATGAACATGCAAGAACTGTACAAATCCAGCAACACTATTTTCACTGCTTTTGCTAAATATTTTGGGTTCCCAAGTGTCTTTCCATCAGATAGATGCTTAGATAATAATCACCTAGTACTGGGTATTCTGCAAGAAATGAAGTTTGCAGTTACATTACATATTTCCTATGATTTTCATCAGAAAACTTTGCAATTTATGTCACAGGTGAGAACTACTTGCTGGAGCATTAAAGATCTCCTTCACATCTCACATATGAAAATACTATAGATAATTTAAAAAGAGCACTTAAGCTGGAACATCCTCGAGAATCTTAACGTAGATTTAGAAACAAATCCAGGAAAAGTTTAAGTATCTTCTAGACATCATCACGAGACATTACCAAGACGCAGTGTATTGTATTAAAATAGTCCTTAAATGGGATGTTGCTGTATTAGGAAAGCATTCTCAAGCATTATAATGCACTTTTTCAAACGAATAGGATTTTACGGCAGCATGCTAGATGGACACTATTTGCTGAAAGAAAGGACATCTCTTTGCTTGTACATCACAGCAAACATCGTGTAGCAACTGACCCAACTAATGATGGAGAGACAGGTTTGTTAAAAAAACTCACCAGTTTTGGACCTTCAGTCTGTATATGCCAGGTTAGAATGATTTTTTTCATCTTTGCATAGCTTTTCTGTTTATATACTGGCTAAATTATTCAGGGAAAAAGCTTTCAACCAGAAAAAAACACTGGAATAAATAAGCCAAGCCCACTGGATCTAAGACAAGACTGCCAGGAAGAACAACAGTAAGACAGAGGATAGGAGGAAATCTATACCACTCTCCAGTGGCCTGAGCTTTTCAGGTGAGCAGCCAGCAATGAGAATAGAGTGCCAACCTGTGAAAGAAGCTAGAGATATATTACTTGGAGAGGCTCCTGCATCTCAGTAACTTGTCTACATGTCTACTATTTGTCCCAGTTTTCATGCATGCTCTTGAATACAAGGATAGAGGAAACCCCTGCCTTTTTAGCAATGCTTTGTTTCCAGTAAGCAGCATAAAAAGAATATACTAGAAAACAGGAACAGCTACTATACATTGTGGTGGCATGTAATCCATATGATAATCAATTTTCCAGCTCCACAGAGGCAGATCATATTCCCCTTTCCCCTTCCCTAAACTCTCCTCTGGAGTTTTCATAGGAAGACAATTGTTCACTTCTGACCTCCAAAGCCAATAAAGTCTTCAGTAAGTAAATTCGATCCCTGTATTTTACTTTCCTTGCCACAAATAAAAGGTGATTCACATTTTTAAAAAGAATTTGGGACACTGTCTATGAAAAGCAAAGGAGTCTTGCTGAAATGGAATGCTAACCTGGACAAATACTGCATGCACTCATGGCATATAAGCTGTCTCAAAATCAGCAATGCTGAAGCTTAAATTAATTAGGGTTGGAGATCTGTTTATGGGGCATCAGCTAGAATAGGGGCAACCTCTAGTTTTATAGGCTGTGCTAATATTGATGAGAGGACAACTTTTGGAAATAGATGCTATCTGTACATCATACCTAATCTCAACACAGAGAAGGGAAATGAACGGAGCCGATAAAAATAGGTTAGGTTATCCTTTAAACCTAATATTGATAGAGATCAGATACGGAGGACAGCCATCAGAAAATGGGAAAGAATATTTGCCTGTGGAATTAGGGGTAGACACGGATCGAAAGTGCAGGACAGCTCTCAAAACATGAACAACATCTTTGATGGAATATTTCAGTAATTTGGCAACTAAAACTGTACCCAACAAAGATGAATGCATCTGCATACAGTCTGATAAATACAGGAAGTAAGTAAACTCGACCCTTTAGAAACAGACCTAGGCAGAGGTACAGCCCTATTGTCTGATAACTCTCTTTAGATAGGTAGTTATTTCTAGTGATAGGAGCTTAACCTGAGCTATTTAGATAAGGCCCTCACATAATAAACAGGGATGAAATCCTTGCCCTACTGAAAATCAACAGCAACCCTGCCACTGATTGCCCCAGTGACTTCTCAAGTCGTAGTGAGACCATGAAAGAACTGAAATTGTTGCCCACTGAAATCACATTAGAATGGCTGCACTGGTTATGAATGAATCATCTGACTGAGATGAAGAAATGTATCAGCTTATGGCACTGTACAATTTTGTCAGTGATGACTTTTACAAGTGCACAAATCTGTATTTATGAAGAACCATCTGGTACCACAAGGTACCACTAAACACATACAAATCTTTCTGTAGACAGGAATTATGTATTGTTAACTTTTATGGTACATATAATAGGAATATAATTCTTGACAGGATAAGCAGTTTTATAGTCTGGTTAACAGTTTTTGACTTTTACCTTTCTGTGCAACGATGAACCTTTCTGTGTTTCTGTAAAACTTTATAAATAATATTAGGATTGAATTGGTAATGGGATTGCATGGCCCTTGGTCTTCTGGAAACTATAATATCATCAGAGCATTTCCCTTATGTTTTCCATTTCTAGAGAAGAACTTTTTAAAATCAGGAATGATTTGAAAAAAATGTTGCTACGAAAGAGTCATATCTCTTGAGTATTATCAAGATATTACTGTGTATTCAAAAAAATAGTTCTATATGATTATAGACAATGTTCCACCTGCAGTGAAGGGATAAGAAAGGGGGAAAAGAAAAAGAGGGAAGAGAGTAAATTACTCTAACCTAACAAAGTAACACATAGTGCTGTACAGACCACTTCTGCCTGGGCAAAGGCCAGTCATTTAAACAATTTTTTCATAGAGTATTCAAGACAATTGCTTCCAGACAAATGGTTCTGATGCTCTTGAGTATTTTGATAAATGCCCATATTACTAATGAAAATGTGATTCCTGTTATTACAGACAAAGATTTCATGGCTTCTCATTCCTTTTCTACTTGCGGATTTTACAGGGTAATGGTGACAGCTGAGCAACTTGTTACAGCTGGTCAGAATAGTTCTGTTAGAAACTTTTGAAAATATTTTTCAACTAAAGTAGGGAATCTTTTCTGTGTGGAAATTGTTTGTTTCGGTTGAAAATTTTCACTTGTTTTGGTTTGTTTTCTAACGAAAACATATTTAGGGAAAGTACTGTGAAAAAACCTGGACAAGGTTAGGCTCTGGCACAACCATTCTTGTGTTCAGAACAATTATCACTGAATTTGCACAACTGCTGTTAAAATGTGCAAGAAAAGAGGAGAATGAATGCTTATTCCAGTAAAAAACAATAACCATGGATTCTGACTTTTCTAAAATTGTACTGCCAGAAGTCCTATCCTTTCACCAAGGGCACCTCTACCACATTCTCCAAAATTTCTTAGTTAAAATTGTAACTCTGTAAATAAATGAAGTGCTAGCGTTCTTATGGTACTTTAAGAAGAAAAGCTTTCTCCTCAAACCTTGAGCCCTCATCCCCCAAACCACTTCATATTATGATGGGCAATGCATCAGAATTAATTAGCATGAAAACTGGTGAAGATAAAATGATGGCTCAAACATCAGAAAGAATCAGACTGAAAGGTGGTGAAAAGCCCAACAGCCATAAGCCTCCCCTGTGACCGAGTGAAAGGAACACTTGGATAAATAGAGACTGACACAGCAAACAATTCCTTTATAAAAGACTTTCAAAAATGCCTTCTACAATATTCCAAGTAGAAAATAAAAATGTCTGAGATGCTTGCACACAATTCATTTCAGCAAACTCTACTATGTCCAAAGATTTCAAGCAAAAGACCCCTTCAGATATTTCAGCAAGCATACATTTCTACAGAACAACACGAGCTTGATTTGCTGTTTAGCTGTGGCACAGAGGAGACTTCCTGAATACACAGGATCATTTGTTGTCAACTGCTTCACAATGTGCATTCATGAAAAATGTTATAGGTTAGGCACTTTCAGTATGTGGAATGTCACCTGGAAGAAATGTCATCAGAGTTGGCGCTGATGCAGTGTGAGAAAAAAATCATGGTGTGCAAGTGTGCGACCTCAAAACTCAAGGGAGGACAGTCTGAACAAACACAGCAAGAGTCACCTGAATCTTTCCTCAGCTCCACAAACACATAATATACTATTCCTTTCAAAGCACTGTAAAAGGTACAGTATCTAGTCGAAGCTGATGCTCCTCTTTCTAGTAATAACTTTCATCCTGCTCCTTTAACACACAATTTAAAGAATAAATAAGTAGCAGTGCTATCTGCTCCACTTCACAAAGGGCAATTTATCAAGCTCAACGTTAGTGGACGAATCTTGACCTGCTGTGGTGATACAGTACTCACATCCTGAAGGATGAGCTCTGTTGTTTTCTACAGATGAACAAGAGCAAATGGTTTGCCATGCCTCCACAGAGATAACAAAGTAATAATAAAACATCTTGCACAGACCCAATAGACAAGAAGCACGTGTGAAGCAAGCATGAAGCTTTTCAGCTCCAAGTACTGCATAAACAGTAGTGAGTACCTGTTGGCAAAGTCTGGTCTTACCTTTCCCTTATCATTTAAATACATAGTTGAGAAGAAGACTGGCCCACTTGACAGATATATCATTGCCACTTGCTAGAGAGTGAAGAGAAGGTCTTCACTGTTTTTTTCGCTGGAAACTACTTTAATAATTGCAGATGCGGCAGTTTTAAAACTGCTACATCTGCATGTTGGTGCATGCAATTCCACATTTTAAAAAACACTCTGATACAAGTTCTGGTACATAAGCTTGGTGCATTTGAGTAACCAGTACTTATTTTGATTTTTTTCTACAAACAGGTCCAGAAAACATACTGAGATTTCTTGAACAGGCTTACTGCAAGATTTAGCATCTTTAACAAATAAGTTTTCACCACAAATTATACTTACAAAGAATTGTAAAGAATCATTCACTTAAATTTTTCTGTCATTTCAGAGCCAAATCTATCACTCAGAACTTTTGTTTGTTTGTAAAGTGTTTGTATCACTGTACTTACCATTCCATGATTTAGCCATGCTGGTATAAAATTATCAAGCAGCTTTGGGTAAACCAGTTCCCTGTCATAGATATAGATGCTCCAAAACATCATCACAACAAACTAAGAAGGAGGAAAAAAAAGAGAAAGACATTTTTTCAATAAATATTTCTGAGTAATTAGCTACACATTTTAGTTAGCAAAACTGGGCATTTAGCAAGTGATCTATGAACAGACAGATTTGTCTTCAACTCAATCTTGCTTTAATCTACAGTGTGGATCTGGATTATTCTTTGCATCAATAGCACTTACAATTTTTCTTCTCTTTTTTGACATTCAGCTTGGAATAAAACTCTTTTATTTGACTTATATGCCTATGGCCAAACTTTAATTGAGTTCTGTATTTTAGTAGCAGATATGGCACATAAATAATGTTTCACCACTAACAAGAGAGAGAACAAATGGAAAATTAGGTAAAATCTCACTTAGAATTCATAGAACATATAAATATGAGGCATTCACCCCAACAGAAGCCTATAGACTAATCTTTGCACTATTTCATGCCTGCCATCAAAATAGGGATATTTTTTAAAAAATTAACCCTTGAAGCATTCTGCACACAATGCATGAACTGGGATCCATAGAAAAGAGCTCTAATTTCCTGCTCGTTTTCAACTTCAAATTTACCTTGGCTTTTGTCAAAGACTTTACTAGAAGTCCAGAGAAAGATCACTATTCTCTCTAAGCTGAGCACCGGACAGATGGCTCAGAGAAAATGTGCACTAGCCTAAACTTTTGCCAAAGAGTGCACGGAATCTTTAAAGGTACTCTAACGTTCGAAGCAGAGACAATATTAAAACAAAAAAATTTACAGAAATACTAGTTTTAGCTTACCTTAGCTAGGGAGAGAAGACAGACTGCAGACCTCTAATCAAAACACCACTGCTATTTTACCTTGAATTTGAGCTAATAGCTTCCTGGTAATAAAAGGCCTATTGATTACAGCAGTAAAACCAGGTGAGCCAGAAGTTTTTCAATGACAATTTTCAGGAGGTATAAAGAGATCTCTGCACAGCAGGGACATGACCAAGTTTGAGAGACAACAGATATGGCTTTCAGTGAAATCAGCACGCAAGTGTTCAGTTACATCTGAACTAATGAGGCCTACTGTCTTACTCCGATGTGTCAGAGCTAATATGGGGGGACGGTAAGACAAAGTGCAAGAAATATAGAGTGAGCACAGCAAGGTCAGCAAATCACAAGTATGTGTGATAGTGTAGGGATAAGTTGTTTCACATGCCTCTGACTTTGGAAAGTTAAAATAGAGGTTGCAGTTTATCAATGGCACCTTGTTCTAACCGCGGACATGCACACTCAGGGCAGACAGCTATGTGAATGATCTGCACAACTACACTGTTCCCTCAGTGTGCATACAGTACATAGTTTCTTGGTTTCCAACACACTTATCCATCTGTTATGATGGCTATTGGTGCCTGCTCAGAATAAGCTTGGACCCTTTGACTAGTGCAGAGATGCCAGGGGAAAAAAAAGGTTATGACAGACAGTCCGAAAAATACTGCAAGTGTAAAGTACTCCACAAGAAGTCTCTTTTCGGAGCCAGTATTGGCACTAGCACAGCATAGCTTTTTACACACCTGCTGACACATAAGTGCCAAAGTATGAATAGCTGAACAGCAGGGAAAATGGAAGCAAAGTATCCTCTTCTCTATCGGCTTCCTAGAAGTCATGTATTATTACAGTGGGTCTCTGGGAACCTGCTAAGACCAAATGGGATATAAAAACAGATTCCCAGGTGCATGAAGACCAAGACTGATAATGTTTTTTTCCAAGGAAGTCTTACAGAAAGGAAAATCACACGGGATTAGGTTGAACTTTATTTCAGCGAATACAACAAAGCTGTCATGTTTTGACCTATGGTTTTTGTAAGGAGCAGAATAAAACAATAGACTTTGCCAAGAAGGTAAACGTAAGAAAAGAGGGGATATGCCATCTGTCCCTTAACCAACGTCAGCCAACGGATGGAATGAGATCAACCTAGCCGGTTGCAACCATCTGGAGTTACAGACGGCAAATGCTGCTTAGCAAAGCACTATTACAAGGTAGACATAAGGTAAAGGAAGTGCGCAAAACACAAAGTGAAGTCTATCATAGAGAACATTCAGACATGTGACTAACAGTGTCCTGGGGTAGATCCTATCCAATGCCTGAATAGTTCACTTTAACATTTTTACAATTAGTTCATTTGGATAAAATAAGAACCATAATGAGGATATGCTACTTCGCTTCCTTGGCTGTTCCTGAACTATTTTTACTTTGATTAATAAGCAACTGTGGGACTGGTGCTTTTAAATCACCTCTTTACTATTCTCATAGCTTGGTATGGCAGAATTTTATTTAGGCTGGGTTTTGGGTAGATCACGTACAGTCATATAGTAGAACACCAAGATTTAGTGAGCTACTTCTTTATATTGTCTATGTAAGGCCCAGTCAGAATTGCAACTCCAATGCTTATAATTGCATCTTCCTTGTGGCACAATTCATTACTATTGTGGACAGACTCATGGTACTACTCTTCAATGCTGAGCTGAACAGGCTGCTTATGTGCATGCATAATGCACGCATACGCTGAGTCTTTCAGGGACCCCGATGTTTTTCTTTCATCTCAAGGCAAAATGACACAAACGTCACTCTTCCACTTCCTCTTTAGACAAACCCAAGAATTCAAGGAAGAAAACAGCGATTGCTTTTATGCCTCTTTGCACAGGGGTGTCCTAACACTGTTAACTTTCCAAAGACAGCAATTACTTCCTGGTTAAACAGTATAAGGTTAAGCAATATATAAAAGAATACAAGAGATCCTCTGTTGCTCCTTATCCTATTCTAGGGACATTGCAGACCAAAGACTACCTCAACTTTGCAAGTAGGCCTTGAAAATTGTCTGAGAATACAGAAGAGGTCACCTGTCACAGAGTATCACTAGCTAATTTAGCTAACACAGCAGCAAAAAAAGAAGGCTGAAAACAACACTCTCTTTTCCCACTTAAGGAAAAACAATCCTTCAGTTTTTGCTCTCTATCTGAGGCTTCAGAGAAGGACATGAGAAGAACATGTGGCAATAACAGGGAAGAAATTTTAAAGGACAAATTGGGAAATGGTTGATGATTCAAAAGAAAAAACAAGTGGCTTTATCAAAATACCACAAATGGAAGCAAAGAAAAACCAACACAGCAAAGCCAGCAAAAAGAATTGCATAATTTGCTGTTTTACATGAGCCCAACCAAGAAATGTTACGCAAACGAACGATGAACCCAGTGGAACTTTGTTTTCCTGCACTGTTTATGTTTGGTTTTGACTATGCTGTACAGTGAAGTTCAGTCAGTTCCTGGACGGTTTCAAGACAAAGAAAAAAACCCTTTGACCTTGACCAGCATTTCTTCTAAGTACACTGTTTTGCAGTTAAAGGTAAGCTTTCTGGCTGTCTCCCAAGACAGCGGTGGTTAAGCATGAGGATAAATATATTGTCTCTGAGCATCTTTGAGGGTTAATGGTATTACACATAGAAGTAAAGTGTTATTAAAGGCAGACCCCAGTAAGTACAAACTGGCACAATGCTGGCTGTAGGTGGGATCTAACACTAGCTCCAAATCTCACCAAGTGAATGTGATAAGGGCCAGTAGAGGAAGTCACAAGAAGCAGCAGCTGAAAATCAGGGAAGATTATTCTCGCAGAAGAGAGTTCAGCAGTTACTTGTACCGCTGCTAGCTCACGTTTCCATTGTAAGTTGCTATTTCAGCCCAGACGAGGGCAGAATCTAAACTTGGAAAATTTTGGCATGGTTCAGTCAATTAAGGAAATAAAATTATTTTGTAGGCTGGTCAAATAATAAGATAAGTAGGAGATACTGAGGTAAATGCCTACACCTCTATACCTGGGATAAGATCCCTAATGAGCATTACTTATTTTCAACTGAAGAAGAGCAGTCAGCTTTTCCTTTGACTATACCAGTGCCTGCTTAAAATATCACATAGAAACAACAGATAAGGAAGTATGTCTGGTTTTGCCTGTTTTGTAATACGGATTTTTTAAAACATAAATATAAAATATAAAGAATATGAGAGCATTCTTACCAGTTTAGACTCAGATCCAAACTGAGCTATTAAAGCTACAGAATCTAAAATATCAATTACACACTTTGTGATTTGCTAGATAGCAGCCTCTCTTTTAATACTTAACAATATCCATTTTCTTTCTTCTTCCTGTTCCTACTAAATACAGGCTTAAACACCTAGAAATGCCCATTTTATCTCCTCCTCCTCTTGTACAAATTACAAGAAACATATTGATAACACTATATACAGTTTACACAAAACACTAATTAGCCACGGAAACTTGGCAACTTCATGATCCATGCTGAACAAATGGAAAAGAGTAGGGATAGTCTAAAAACACTGATACAGGCTCTGATTTTTAACCTCATCGTCTCTCCATAAAGGCCATTTTATACAATGCTAGCGGTGTAAATAATTCCCAATAAAAAGCTCCTTTACACTGACAAAGGGGTGGTAACTACACCCAGGACAGATCAGAAATAGTAACAAACTTTTAAAATGCCTATGCAAGCATTTTTCCAGTGGACATTTTTGGATCTTTTAGTTATTTGACTAATACCCTAAGCTTACAAAAAACTAAAAAAGGTCTAGAAAGAGTTGCCCAAAGAGGCAACACTTATTTCAAGGAATAATGCTTTACTGCATAGAAAATTATTCTGTTCATTTCTGATTTCATTTTTAAGATCTTTATTAAAAAGAGCAATAAAGGATAAATAGTATTCACTAGGCCCTTCAAAGAAGTCCATATTCATTTTCTGACGCTCCTAAAACTAATAGTAGGTGGGCAATTCACAGTTTTGTCTGAGCCCTGGAGATACACAGTGCACTACACAACACTGGAGAGATTTGATTGGCTGCAAAGATTTTGCAAGATTTGATCTGTTGCAAAGCCACCCAAGGAGACTGTGTGCCCTTGGGCTGTGTTTTTTTTTTTTTGCTTTTGCTTTCGAAGGTGGAAGGAGGTTGGGGGTCAGACTTCCCAGGTGGCTTACATGTAACACATTTTTAGGAAGGCCTAAAAATGAAAAGCTTTATTTTGTTTTTTTTTTTTTCACACATCATTGTTTGATTGATCAGAATAAGCCACCACAAGGGCTTCAGTAAGCAGGAAATCAATAAAAAATTGTGTTGACTAGCTCTCAAAAAACTAGTTAGTGGGCTTTAAAATGTTCCCCTAGTATTTGCATTTTTCCCTAAACGTGCCCTGTATAGAACACCGAGTAATAAAAATAATTTAGATGTTAAGGTAATGTTAAGTATTTAAGCTTGATCACTGCTGTTGCATTAGAAACTCAATATGGATTTAATTCATATCTGTTTAATCTTTCTGTTTTAAGATTCCACCATGTCACTACTGGAAACCACTGAGAATTTACACAGAAAGCTAAGTGGGTGATTCTCAAAAAAAAAAAAAAAAGACAAAAAACCCCAACACATTTGAACTTATTTTGTTTTGCTTTGCTGGTTTTTTGTTGTTTTGGTTTGGTTTTGAGGGAGGAAGCTGTGAGAGAATCTAGGAAATGAGAGAACTTTAGCTTTTTTTCTGCAGACACTCTGGTGTATAATAACTTCCTCCTAACAAGCACCTCCAGCATATCAGGATTTGACTGCATACTTTCTTTCACATAAATAGCTCTTTCGAGAACAAAACCAGCATTAAATATTTGCTCCCTTCGGGGCCTAGGACTTTTCCTACCCACAATCACAGCGCAGAAAAGCCCCCAGTGAGTGGGTCAGTTTGTGTCACTTTCGGCCACCCCCTGTGGTACCGGCTAATGTTTCAGCAAGTAGTAACCGTCATGTGATGAGTGCAGTGAAAGAGGATCTAGTTTCAGGAAGGAGCTGCATTCACGTGGGACCAGATGTTCAGAAATGTAAGCCTCAGGCAGGTTACTGAGGCCAGTGATATGATCTGAAGCTCTATTGTTTATCTCCCAGTAGCCAGGATAAGAAACAACAATAAAAACATCCTTCTCAGGCTTTTTTTTTCATATAAAATAAAGTGAAAAAATGTGTGGTAAACAATTGCTCCCTCTCACCATGGGAAGGTCACCTTCAGAAATGAAGAGTATCTATTCAACGAGCATGGCCAGTTCTTACTATTTTCTGGAATTTGTGAGTAAAATGGAAGTTGTTTTGTGTATGTAAACCATTGAGAAGTAAGCTAGCTTCCAGGTAGGCAGAATGTCTTCTTGGGAACTGCAAAATTGTAGAGGTTGCAACAGTACTTCCAGCGCCAGAAATGACTAGCTGGTACTCCTCATTTATCGGCGGAAAAAGAAACAACGCATGAAAGAAACGCTCAGAACACACAGCTTTGCCAACGCATGGTATTGCCAAGACAAGAGAAGATGAAATTCTCCAAGATCTTGAAAAGTTTCAAGGTCAGAAAAACTGCAAGGATGGAGAAGTACACAAAGATCAGTATGGAGCTTAAACAGAACTAGGGGAGAATCCCTGAATCCTGAACGGCATAGCAAGCATGAGAAGACTAGTGAGAGAGCCAAAAAGGTTGGGAAAACGTGTGTTTTGATGCATGTAAAGGCTTACACTTACAGATTGAAAAAGGCACTTAAAAGCTTTAAATAAAAATAAATAACGTGATGTTGTTCTCTTTTTTCATTTCTAGTATCAATACAGTACCAAAAGCATCTGTTGCCAGTCAGAATCACAACTACTTCCTAATTCCCAACCTCCCTTAAAGCACAAATTTATCATATATATCTCTGCACACATAACATTCACATTTACAAGCCTGTTTATTCACAGATTTTTACGAATTGTATTAACTGACATAGGTGTACCTTCTACTATGGCTGGAGAACTGCAGCTCATTACTCCAATGAGAACTGCGGCAGCTCCGAAGAGGTAAGCCGTAGAGTAAGTGAAGGCTACCAACTGGATATTTTATAAAGGAAACACCTGAACAGTGTTTTATATATGTTTTGCATTCTCTAACTTTGCCAAAGCATTCTGTATTTCTTCACATATTGTGAAATCCCACATAAGTGGTGAAATCATATTTTAATGACACATCTCTGAGTATATAAAATTATAAACGACATATCAGTATGTCGGGTTTACATTGTTGTCAATTGTTAATTGACAATGGGTGTCCAGCTGTTGTGAAACAGTATGAGTTCTGAGACCTCATATGGTTTTCTAGTAGTCCTCCCACGACAAAAATAATATTAATTCCAAAGACTGTATTTTGAACAACTGTACACTGAAATTAAAAATTAGAAATAGTTTGATCCCAATTTCCAATAAAACAATATTTTAATGAAAGGTTCACATATTTTTAATATACTAAGTTTAGAACTAATCTGAGCAGATCACACTTTCATGTAAAAATCTGTGAAATCCTGAGTTTCAAACTGTTTTCAGTGTCTGGTATGAGACACCTCAAGACACTGAGCACTTTTTGCCATTGAAAGCAAACTGCAATCTCCCAGTAGAGGAGAATCTGAACCAAAAAACAGTTTTACTTTGAAAAAGATCTGTAAAAAACACTATTCAATTCTGACTGTGTGCTTTTGTACACTACTGACAAAACCTTTCTTTTCCTCCTCCGTTTTCTTCTACTAGCTCTGAATGCCCTGTAGGATTAACAGGGGGGCAATCTAGATTTTGGTTTCTTTCTTTTCCATAACAGAATGGCTTACCTCCTGAGTTTCAGTCAGGCTTTTACAGTGTGAAAACACATCTCAGTCAGCACTTTTATTACTACTGATGATGAAACAAGACACTGAAAAAGTGCAGGTTGACTCTTAAGATTCTATTGGTAAAATTCACATTTGAAATGACTTGTGCAATCAAGTTCCTATTGTAAGGTAGATTTTTTTATTTAATGAACCAAAAAGAATTTTACTAACATCAGTAATCATTTATACCCTGGACAAATACAGAGCAGCAGAAACCATCTCTACTATTTTTCTCTTTCTGCGTAGTCTTTTGCCAAGAAGTGTAAAAGCCTTGCAGCCAGAAAACGATCAGTAAATAGCAACTGCTCTCCCAGTTTAGTACACACATGAGCAGGTTAACACCATACTTACCACTCCAATGGGGAAAGCCAAAACAGCCATCATCCAGTCACGGAGGGAAATGAGCTTTTTAAGCTGCCTTTCTTGTTCCTGGCTGTCATTTCCCTTGGTCAGAAGACTGGAAAGGTCAGTCAATACACAGATACCAAAAAAGACAGCCTGGATAACCTGTGTAGAAAGAAAAACAATTCTTGAACAGTGAAAATACCAGACATTCAGTAGAGAACAAGTGCAGAGATATGTGAGGATATCAGTGCAGATTTGAGATGAGGAATGGGAAAATATCAGTTGCTTAAATATGAGTAGAATTTGTTTACATAAAAGTCACTTGTTCTTTTAGACTGAAAATTATCTGGGTAAGTAATATGTTCACTTCAATCAGTTTTCTAATTTTTCTGTCCCAAATATTCATTCTGAGAACACTAGAATAAATGCTCAGAGGAGGATGCCACTGCACAGAAAATACCTTAATGAGGTAATTAGTAAGCTTTAAAAACTTGATTTTGTTGACAATGGGTTTGATGCCCATTACCTCGGCCAGAAGATCCTGGCAAAGCCCCCCACAGATCTTGTTCTTCATGTTTCTGGAGGAATCTATGTACTTGGAAGGCTTGTTCCAAAGGTGGAGCTTTCCACCATCACCTCAGACGCCTGCAATGAGGATTGGACTGTAATGGTTACTGCTTGCTTACCTTCACAAAACAAGGCCCTAAAGCCATAACATTGGTCTCTGAGGTGGAAAAAGTGAGAAATGCTCCCTATAAAAGCAGACAAAAAAAAAAAGAAGAGTGGCTCTTTCTCTTGTGTCAGGAGCAGTGTCTGAGGCCTCTCCCTGCCTCAGACAGTCCACTCAGAAGTGAAAAAGGTGTTTGAGACTTTCATTGAAATACAGCACTCATTAAAGGCTTTGACAAATCTATCAGCTCATTTCAGATAACAGCAATAAAATGAGCAAGTTGCAAGAGTTATTCAAGCTACTTGCTTTTCATGATGGAGAACTGTCTTTTACTTGTCATTATCTTTTTTGTGTTTATGTATTTATTTGTGATATCGCAAGATTATCTGTTGTATTAAATTGATAATTTAATAAACTGAACTCACTGATTTGGTTCAAACTTTACTTGGTCTTAGTTTGATCACTGCATTTTTCTTCCCTAATTAGCTTAGCAAAATTGTAATAAGGTAGCTCAGGAATGTTCTTGCCCGAGGGCATATTAACTTGCTCATCATTTTTAACACATTTGAGAAAAAGTGCTCCAAGCTTGTTTACTCACTTAGATTGAAGCCTGGCTCACAAACCCATACGCATCGGATAACCTCAGGTAAGGAATTAGCAAGACACTGACATGGTTCCAAATTGTACAGCGATACATCAAAAAACATAAACATATGCCTAAAATACATACTGGATGTTTTTCAAAAGAAGCATGGAGTACCAGCTTAAAAGTCTAATTGTAAATTGAAGTATTCTTCTGACTGGGACTCTCAAATCAAGCAGCAGATCCTCAATAAAAAAAATAAGAATAGGACAGGCCCACATTTCACAAAATGCAACTTATTATATGCATATGTTTTTGCAGAATTTAGACTATGATAAGTATCGTTAAAAAAAACCCTTAGGATAGCGGACCCAAATTTGGAATATGGTAGGGAAGGAGGAGGAGGGAGGGAAAAAGTGAGAAACAGTTAGAATAACATAATACTAGACACTTCAATACCAAACAGATGTTGACTACCAGAAAGAAATCCAGAAAAGTGTAATGGTTGGATGCAATAACGTACATTCTCTACCTTGGAACAACCCTTATATAACCTGAACAATGTGGCCATGATGCAGAATGCTAAAGGAAACACTTGTAAATTCTGGCTGTAAAGCTGTGAAGGACAGACCTTCTAAAGACCCCTGAATATCCTGTGTCATCTGCTGCTCGCACTTTTGCTGCCAGTGCTCTCCCCTCTCAGTGATGTAGATACATATATTTTGCCTCATAAATAGCACAGAACATAGATGAAGCAACATTACAAAACATTCCCTGAAGCCATGAAACATAGCAGACTACTTGTTTTAGAACTGTGCATTGAGTTAGAAATAGGTATTATTTCAAACGACTGCTTGATAAAGTTATCAGCTTCTACATAACTCTTGAAAGATGTTTTAAAGAAAATTTGGGACTCCTTGGAGCCACATAATCATATGAACTCATAATGCACTTTTTCATATAATGTGTTTGAAGCAAGCATTTAGTAGGAAAAAAATCTCCACATACTCAGCCCTTTTTTCTACCAAACAGATGGCCTACTTGGAGAGAAGGAATAGAAGAACTAATTATGTATTTGCTTTACTTAAGAGGTGATATGATAGCCGTCTACTATTCACTCAAGAGTGTGAACGTCAAAGAAGGAAAAAGATTTAAGACAGGATCGAAAAAAAGTATATCGAACAGTAATGAGATCAATCTGGGTGTAAAAAAGTTTAGGCTGAGTACCAGGAAATATTTCCTAACAGCGAGTTCTACTAGACCATGGAATAGTTTCTCAGATGAAGTGGTGGAAGCCTCATTGCTTGAGTCATTCAAACTGATATTGGACAAAACATTCAATAATGTACTGCAGGGAACAATATTACACTGGCAGGGCTTGGACGTGTGACTAATAGACTGTTTGCAGCTCTAACTATGATTCCCTGAAATGATATCTGTCCAAAGTAACATAGACTCAAACAGTCTCACACCCACTTTCCAAGGGAATTGAAATGGTACATCCACTAGTCAATCATAAACTGAACAACTTCTCTCCCCATTATCCTGCTATGAACACAGCGTTTCAGGGGAAAATGTAATGATATCATAGTGAATAACTGAAAATTCCTAAAGGGAGAGAAAGTACTCAAGATTTTAGAGGTATGTATGAGTAAGAGTATTCCATGAAAAGAGTAACAAATGAAACAAAATAGTACCAGAACAAATCCGTACAAGAAAGAGAAAATTACATATTTACTGAGGATTTTTGAACATTGAGGACCAATGAAAAAATCGCATTGTGTTCAGGGAGAAACATTTCTAGCTTATTCACACAAATAGCTTATGTACCTTTGTTATAATACTTTCTTTTCTTTCTAGAATGTATAAGAATATTCTCCTGACGCTTGTCAAAATCTAGGATTTAACTGAGGACCTCCAGAACTGCATGAGTCTCAGCAGCATAAATTGAACAGCCAGAGTCAGTAACAATTTACATCCTTTGTGGGTCTGGCACAGGAAAAGCATAACATAGGGCTATTGGTGGTTTATGGTTTGAAACAAGTTTTAAAGTCCATGCTCTTTAGTGTGAATTCTGCAGAATAGATGTGAAAAGTTCACAGCAAGGGAGTAAAAACTTCCTCTAACCAGCATTCTCCAAAATACCCTGATGTTACCTCAGATTTGAGATCTCATTTTCAAAACAAGGACCTCCTTTTGAAAATCTGCAGGTGGTCAATCTATACATGGAATAGTCCCCAAATGTTAAACAATTAATTAACTTATCTTTTTCCTGAAACGCAAGCAGCAACAGCACTACAGAGGAAATATTTTCCAATTTTTGCCTCTAAGCATGGTTTGAAGGAAAACAGTGATTTAGAAAATGACAAATACAAATTTGACAGAAAACAGCCACACCTTCCTTACACCATGTAACAGCAAGAAAAGAGACAGAAGTGTGTAAGTGGAGTCCTCAAAAATAAGTCATTAAAATAGGCATAAAATGTTAGCCTACTGCAACCCCCTTTTCTTCCACTGAAGTCTAGAGGGGCAGAGGTTAATGTGGTTGATACTATAACACCCATAAGGCTTTAATAAGCAACGAAAATGAATGGAAATGACAATCTATGGGTATTTCAGTAGTACAAAACTGTTAGCAGAAAAATAACTTTTTAAGGTGGTACAAGAGAAAACATTTATGAATTGAAGAATGAAAACAGGTAACCAAGAAACCTTTTCAAACAATGAGATCTGTTTAAATTAAATATCAGAACAGACAGTTTTTAGTGCTCCTTATGAATGATGAGAATCAAGTAAACTAATTGTATATGTCTGTCTCCTATGGGAAAACTAAGATTTGCTTCAGGAAGGCCATTTTGTCACAAGATGCTCACTGAAAGATAGCAGCCAATGACCTCCCTACACCCTCCCTACCCTGACTTCTTAGAGTCTTAGCCTCTCTGGTTGAATGACAGAAAATATATTTCCTTGTAAACCTTTCTCCAAGCCATGGAGACTCCTTTCTCTCCTGTTTTGTAGAGCTCCACAGTGCAGATAAAATCTCTGCATGGCTGCGGTCAATGGAAATTCTATCACTGTTCTTAACGAGGTAGAAAACTCCCTTTAAATTCATTGAATTGAGGATTTAATTGCCTGTGGTGTGATACTCTTTCAAGCTAACTTGGGTAATCAGAGGCATTCCTTAGAGCTCTGGGCAGAAGAACTGGAACAGGCTGTGGAAGCACTACTGTTATTCATGGGTATTTTTTCCTCTATCTGGCTTTGATAATGGAGAATTCACTGTTCTTCAATTTATCATTTTAAAGATTATCATATACCCCTTTCTGCAATAAGGTATCTGAGTAGGCTGGCAAATAGAGAGGACTACCAGAATAAAACATACTAGAAACAGTGAAGAAATCAATAAAAAATAGCAAAACAGGATGGAAAATTGAAGGAATTTTAATATACTCCAGAATGGCCATGTTTGTTTGCAGATAAAATACACGCATGTGTATGCATTAGGTACCTGTACCTCTTTTACCCAGGCGAGTAAGTCTGAAGAGTTTGCAGATATAACCTCTTTTATAGGGAGACTAATACATACTTCAAACCGCTATACTGTTAGGGGTGGGCCTACAGCACCCTGGGCAAGATGTCGGTATTGGCAGGGGCAACAAAAAACACAAGTTCAGCTCTACCAGTATGTGAAATCATACTGCTGAAAGCTATCACTTATATATATATAGCGTATGGCTATCACCATATACTTCACATTGTGCAATCTGCCATATACAGAACATGGTCTGATTTTCCTTTGAAACAACAAGAATATGATTAATAACCTCAGAGTATCTGTTACCACTCCTTGTCACCTTGTGTCACTTTTCCTTTCAATTCACCAGCCTCTAGGCATTATTATCTATCAGATGGACAAATGTATTATGCTTCAGCAACCAGGGTGACTGTGTTTTAAGAAACTCTGAAACAATTTAGGCCAGATTTTTATCTGTTTGCCCACTGTAGACATAACTGATTGAACTCAGTGTTTTGGGACCATGCTTGCTTTGGATTGTTGCGTCTGTATATAGGCACCTGTGGACAGTTTGCACGCTGTAACAGCCCAGTTATCTGAAGTTGAAATACACTGAACAAGTGCAGGTAAGTCAAGAGTAACAAAGTAATTTTTTACGGAAGATGCACTGGGTTTACAGAGTGAAGCCAAGGGCTAGAAATGTGACTTTTGACTGTAGGAAGCTACTGATTCTTCTTGTCCACAGCCATTCTCTTATTACCCACAGACACGTTACTTTAATTCTCATCACTTTTCCTCCCCCTCCATATTTTTTTTAGTTTCAATAGTAAGCAGAAGCTGAAAAATACATAGTCAAGCGCTAAATCTTCATAACACAGAAGCAACATTGACTTTAGAAAAGGAAAAACAAATCTTTGCGTTTATTGACAAATAAAATAGATATAAAGAAAGAAAAGCAAGTTTTAAGTATTAAAATTCAGGTAAGTGTAGTATGTCGAATTACTACATAAACAATTAATTAAAGTTGAAGTGCAAACACCTAGAAAAATATTGTGAATTACTTAGAGTCATTACTTATTTGCAAGCAATGGGGAAGAAGACTTGTATTTTAAAGGACAGGGTGGAAGAGCAGCATCACTCTAGGAGATTCACTGGTTGACTTAAGTTGTGGCACAAAGCCAGCACTTGTATCAGTTTGGAAGCAATCTTCCTCCACACAGACTGCAGTTCCATGGCCATTTCAGCTCCCTTGGCTTGCTGAAGCAGGCTTTCAACAATGTGAAAGGCCCCTGAAGCACAGGAGAAGCGCACAGACCCTGCACATCAAAAGCCAGTGGTCTGAGAAAGCAAATACACAACATACAGGTAGAAAGTAAGGGACAAGGGAACAAAAAGAAAATGAGCCAAAGGAATACTAAACACATTTGACTTTGAATTGTTTGCTGGTTAGGAGTCTTGAAATAGGTATTTCTCCCTTCTCTTTCACCCATGCAAAATTAAAACTTAAATTCCACTAGCAAAACATTACACTTATTTCTATCAATACTGTTCAATCAAGAACTGTTCAAAATTTGGTAAGTTCATAGATTCCACAGTGATGGACAGCCTTATAAATACCTAGCATCGCCCTCATCCAATATAATGACTCATCTCACTCTTCACAGCCTTCAGCACAGGAAGGAAAGGTTCCCATAAGCAGGGTGTCACCTGTGAGGACTAGTAAGGAGACCTAACTTTATTTTCACGATCTAATCATATGACAGGAATCAGAGCTTATAAAATAGGCCTAATTCCTTGCCATATGATATAAGTCCAGGGACTCCTTTAAACATCGTTCTCTACTTTCTACCTAACCTCTTGTAGTCTTGTTCTTTGAAGCCTACCAGGATTGTCCAAACATAACCAAGGACAGGGTTTTAAATCAATGAGATTTTACAGATACAAAAAAGAATAAATCCAACTATGGAATTATTACACGTGGAAAAGAAACTTGTTTGACTCTTGGATCTAGCTTTTGCAGGTATTAAATCATTTAAGCCCAAGTAGGTAAGTACGTACTATGAACTAAGGAAAGAGGATACAGCTATGTATGTTAATCCAACCTTGTACTTCCAAGAGGAGAGATGCATTTTAAAATTCTACCTGCTGGAGGACAAGATGAGTTGTCATCTAGACAGACCGAAAAGCAACTCTTTTTTTTTTTTGTAAACTAAGCAACTTAAATAAGAAAAATAAAGGTGGGCTCCTAAAATGTAATTTTTATCACACTGCCTCTCAGTGTATTATGCTTGACAATTTTCAGCAAGTGAAATAAAAAAAATTCCTGATATGTACTATAACTATACGGCAGCCACCTCTTCCATTCATTCTCCATCTTCCCTCCACCTTAACCATGAAAAAAACTCACTATGTTACATTTACTGGGGCGTTGAGGCTCTGACCTCATGATTCTTGACTCTGTTAATTGTTTTCAAACAGATGCAGCACAGTTCTTGGAGAGGTAATGGGGCTGTGCTAAGCGTAGTTTTAAAAGCAGTACCTAATATTAGTATTTTTAGAAAGATATGTACAATTCCCTACTACAATAGACTAAGCTGAAATTTGTTAAACCATCAAAAATGTTTGGAAATGCTTTAATTTTTATAGCAAAAAAGCATATTTAGGTATGCTTTTTACAGGGGTAAAATACCCACAACAAAAAATTGTTGTAGTGGACAACAACCGAGAAACTCGTTTTAGAGTGCTACTATATCTCTGCTATGTTGCATAGATGACATTTCCAGCATGGTATCAGCATGACAGAGGATACGCCATCTGGCTTAAAAGTGCGAACAGCATGGAATCCACTACCACATATCATAAGAAAAGTTGGAATGGAGAAACACAGAATATACTACAGCAATAGAAATAACAGTTTGACCAGATGCTGAGAGAACATTAAATGTCCTCAGATGTTAAGATTTTCAGCCGTATCATTCTTCTCTAACCTCACATCCCTCCATTCTTCCTTCTTCCTCTAAAAACTACATGCATCTTTCTGAATATTTCTGAATTACAGATATCTGGATTTTTTATTTCAATCCTACCTCAAACACTGAAAGAAGCACTAAGTTCACTGTTGCAACATTTAATGAGTTATTCTATTTTTATCTTTATCTTTTTGATTTTAAATTGTTTTGACTAAACTCATTTTCCAATAATGCCCATTTTCTCCCTTACTTTCTTATATTGTATATAGAAAAGTTGCCATTACTACTTGTTGTATCCTGCTTATAAGACAGTATAATTTCATTAAACTTATATAATCCATTCACCAAACATGTATAATACAGTTTATTCAGAATAGATTGTGACTTTATTAGGTTATATCTTTTATGTTTTTCTTTGCTAAAGCTTAATCTTATTAGGATTATACACTGCACAGAAGGATATGTCATTATTCTGGCTTAAAGGCTAATTTTACACATTTCAGCATGATTGGTACTGTCTCTTCAGCAGTAGCCCAGCAGTGGCCCTGCGGTCAACAAGGCAGGCAGGAATGGCAGCTCTCTAGACAATGTTTGGGATAGCTAGCTAAGAAGCTAAGACTTGTTCTGCAGCTGTCTGTGCTAAACTGAGCTTTAGGATAGGGTTTCTGATGTCTGGAAAGTCCCTAGAACTTTATAAGTGCATTACCCCCAAAAGAAATTAAATTTGATTAAAATGGAACTTTCTCCAAGCAATGTCTTTCTCAATACTTTAGAAATTTCTGCACGGCACCAATTTTTTTAATGTTTAAAAATACTGTTTGAAAACCACTAGGGGGAAGTAACTTTGACACATCGAATCTGACAACAAAATACGTAGAAGTTTTTAAGTGTGATTGCTTTTGCTTTTTATTTCTTCCCTTTTTTAACCAATAAGGTAACAGTTGACTTCTAAATTTTTGAATTTATAAATAGCAATGATTGATATATCTCAGCAATATGGTGACAGACCTGGAAATGCAAATGAAAAAGGCATTAAAATCTTCTGAGACATCACCCTCAATGCTGCCCTGCCATGTCTATAGGAAATAAAATATTTTAATTCCTTTGTTTTCAAAGCACTGTAAAAACAATAATGAATGAATCCTCATACAAGTTCAGCAAGGCAGGCTATTAATGACATTGTCTCAGTCAGGCAATTGTCCTTCTCCCCAGGGAAGGCAAAGGAAGGAAACATTGAGAGCTTTATGCCACCTCTTCATCCATCCAACCTACCAAGAGCACACAAGTTAAGCCAGTCTCAAACCCATGCTGTGAAAAATAGCATTTATCACAACATAACACTTGTACTGTACTCAAAAGCAAGACTATTCTTTACAAAACACTTCAAGCAAACCACTGTGTTATAAAGAGTTGTAGGTAATTCAAGAAAAAAATGTGTTCCTTATCTTATACGTCAAACAAAAACACAGACCCCCCCCATCCCCACCGACATAAACTAATTATTTTAATTAAATAATATGGAGCGGTTAATCTTTAAATTTCACTAGGTGTGTGCCATTTCAATCCCAGGTAATAATGCTTCCCTGCTTACATTGCCTTTCTCATGAATAAGTCTCAAAGGAAATGAAGGATTAGTTTCCTTATTTTCCATTGGTGAAAGTGAAGCACAGAGAAGTGAGATGGTCATCGTCTTGCAGTAAGTCAGCAGGGGATCCAGGAAATGAACTCCAGCGCTCTGACCTCTAGGTAGCTCTCTAGTCATTAGATCATGCTGTTTGCCATGCGTATGTGCTCTTACAGTGATAGCTATTTCAACTGCATACTAGGGAAACACCCCTAGCTTTCTTAGACAAATAACACAGACCCTTTCTTTCTCTCCAAATGCAGCCACACTACTGTTAGTATAAATATAAACCGCTTATGCAGCTCATATTGTTTTTATCTTTCACAGACCTTTTTTGCCTTACTGTATTTTTCAAAGTTTTCTAAGGGATAGATACTTTAATTCTGACTAGTTCATCTGCCTGTGCCAACCAATTTGCATTAACAAGTTCTGAAGCTTTACAGCTTTTAGAGTTTGTCCATTATATCCTTCCCACCTTGACTGCTCATAACCTTAGTTCATAGCAGCAAATACTGATTTTGAGCAACGCTACCACTGAGGAAATCTTTTAAATTTTTACTTCACTTGTAAGTATTTTTATTTTTCAGACTACCAAAAGTCCCCCAGTTATTTAAAATAACTTGTGTCAGACTTTATGCTTAGAGAGCAAGCAAAGACAGAAAATGTATCTCTGGGGGGAGACAGCAGGGAATCAGGGCAGGGAGAGCTATAGGGAGTCATGGTAGCCCAGCAAGTGCATCAGCAGAGATCCTGGGGTGGAGAGCTCCCAAGCTGCCTCAGAAATATGATGATATTCAGCATCATTTCTGCTTTTACGGGAACTAACACGTCTTTCTCTCAGCATAACAGTGACAGGAATGACACTCAGTTTGATTCTTAGTTCTTCCAGCTCCACTTTGGATCCGAAGAGAAGAGAGCACAAGCAACATTTTCCAGGCCGGAGTGCAGCCTGCTCTGTATGAGTAAGTTTGAGGAGCTGCAAGATCAGTGTGCTGCACATTTTGCTTCTGGCATCCCTACGGGGCAGGACCCAGAATGGGGGAAGCATGACCTCCCCATCTGCCATCTCGAGACTCTCTCTTTAGAGAGAGGGCCCTGAAAAGGAATAGCATAGAGTCCTATCGTGCCTTACACGTTCACAAAGGTGGACACCTCTCTCATTCTTTTTTACTCTAACATTTAACCAACTGTTTCTTGAGTATCCAACATAATCTTTCAAAGACATTGCTGTTCACTCTCTTTCTATGTTGTTCATTACCTCTCATTGAACACTTTCAAAACGAAGAAAAGAGAACTGGAGGGAGGTTCCCCCTACCCATTACGGAAAGCTGCTTTGTGCCAAGTAACTAGCATCACACTAGTTACAAACCCAACAGATTTAAATGCTGTCCACCATGCCATTGCAGGCTTACTGACAAACAGCAGATAGGTTTTTCTTTGTCAGTAAAGGCCGCTATTCTGACAATTAGCCATCTCCTCCTGAGAGACAGGAGATTCAAACAACATCTCTTGAAACACTTAAGAAAGTAGCAGATGAGCCCAGAGAAGAGACTCATCTTTGTGGAGGCTGGATACCTGTGGCTCAGGAGACCAGTGCTACTGACAGCAGGTGTGGTGTTTTGGGTTCTCCACAGCAGGAAAAGCACAAAGTACCAGCATGTAGATGTGGCAGCACAACACAGAAAAAAGGCATCCATTCCTACCAAGAGACATGGCCGACCGGTCCTGGAGCAGATCACATCAGGAAATGGACAGGTATCAGCAATGCTCAGCTGAACCTCTTAGTGGCTACTGATAATCACTGCGTGCACCAGAGAGGTGTGGTGCACTATAAATTAATGCTGAAGTTATAATTGTAATGCAGCTGGGTATACAGGCTGTGCCGATAAACACGCTCAGCATGCTGAGTCATCACTAGGAACTCCCTGGGCAGTCCCGGGAACTCCCCAGCTAGTTTCTGTCCAGATGAGATAATTGACTGATAGTGAAAGAAGCCTGCCCCAGGCGGCCCCAGCTCCACCAGGGAAGGGAGTGATCAACAGAAGAACTCCCCACGCAGTCCCGGCTTTGCGTTCACAAGATAATCGACTGCGTGACAGGACCAGGAGAGGTAGGGAACTCCAGGCAGTCCTAGGAACAACCCAGGCACTTCCTGCTTTGCATATATGAACCAATTGCTGAACTGACAGACAGACTGACAGACCGCTTGTCTATTCAGATGCGTTTATGATTAGATAAGACAATTTTTGTACATAGTTAAGACTGTTTTAACTAGTCAATGGAAACTGATCATGCTCGCACTGGACTGGTGACATGGGACTACAAGCCAGCTGGGTTATAAGACTGCACCAAGCAACGGCCCAGGGAGTCAGATCCGATCCAGCTGAAAATGCTGTTACAAGGATGCTTGCAACGGAGACTCCTGTCACCACCCGGATGGCAACTGACCACCCTGTTTGAGTGATTGCCCTCATGCAGAAGATCCACATAAATCAGTTTCTTCCACTAACACTTGCACCAGTGTTTATCTAACACGGGCCAGAATGGTCTCTACGAGAATGAGAGCTTACCACCGGGTATGCTGTCCATGCTGAAACTGCACTCAGATGCAAAACATTGTGCCAGAGAGTAAGGCCGTATATCTAAGTATATGTATCTGACGCCACTACCAGATTTCATATACAGTACCTACAGCGCTGACTTGCAGAATACATACTCTTTCCAAAAAATGAACAAATACGTACATTCCAACATTCTGGCCCCCTCCCCACAACACAAAAATTTTGGTGACGCAGATAATGTCCATAAATGTTGGTGGTTTATGAACATTGTCTATTTATTTATAATCTGTCTGTAAACTATTACAGCACTAGCCATCAACAGCGCTGGAGCAGTATAAGGCCTTCCCAGGTCCAGACCACCTATAAATATGCAAAATGAAACTTCACATGAGAGTCCCTGAATTCAGATCTACTGACCCGTCCTTTTGGGATTCCTGTCCTGACACATTCAGTCCTAACTGACAACTGTTGCCCATGCACTGCACAGCGAACTCGTGCTCTTTTATAATATTTGTGGTTCTTTGCAGGAAGGATAATTGGTGCCACATGCACGGCAGGTTGCTGTTATCTATCCTGTACTCAGCTGCAATTTCAGAGACATCCCAAGCAAGCAGCCCATCACTACCGTGAGAAGCCACCACGGAATGTGGAAAGTCATCAAATCGTGTTTTTTTTCAAGAGATTTCAGAAATAAATGCTTTCCACTAAGGATATCCAAATGTCTATTTCTGATGGGAACGAGCCAGGATTACTTACAAATTCTCCTCTCCTGCAGCAAAACCAAGGCCTTCTATAACCCATCCTCTGATTTCACTAAGACTCAAGGTTACTGCTAAGGTTGGATGTGACTAGGTCACATTCAACCTCCATCTTTTGACGAACCAGGAATTCTGGCAGATAGCCTAGTTATAAATTTCACACAGCACAATCTGACCAGGGGCCCAAACCCCTCAGCCCTCCTGTCACAAGAGCTGGGCCAAGTACACCATGCGGACAAGAGCTGGGCCAAGTACACCATGCAGACCTGAAACCAGTTCAGCCTGAGAACCACCAAATAGGGCTGTTCCTCATGCATTCAGCAAACCTTGGCAGGGATTAGGCCTATGTCCACAGGAGGAGGTTAGGTGTGACACTGCACAGGATTTTTAGACACCCAGCTCCCAAAGGGGAATTCACAAGCTTGAGTTCTGCACACAAAACTCAATTTACAAGAAAGAGACCATAAAGTGGGGAGACACCTAAGCAAAAATAACTGAAAACACTACGGAAAGAAATACACACAGAATCCCATCTCTCTCCTGCAAGATGTGTACATGTAAAACAAAAGTAACTTAAGTCACTTACTTGTGTGAGACTGTATTTACAGCTTCAAGCCCCAAAATGGGTTAGACATTTAAAAAAGGAGTGAAGGGGACTGTTTACTGTAACATTTAGAGGACAGAAAACGGGAATTATTGGTATAAACGATATCACAGGGAATAGAGTACTTGCTCAGGGACCCTTATTCCATACCCATCTCAACACAAAAGGAGTTCCTGCCTTCAGGAAGAGATATATTACTGACCATGCCAAAGGCCAGGATCCTTCCTGTTGAGTTGTGCCAGTGTAAAGAGAACACACAGATGTGTCTGAAGGCTTGTGTGGAGGTTCTAGGTCTTTTCCTAGATTTCACATGGAAAATCTATCTGCTGAAACACTTTAATTTCATCCAGAGCAAGAAACAGGAATCAGAAATCAGGACTTCTTTGTTACGTCCCACACAACATGCACACTGGACAGAGACATGCTTCTACTATAGTTTTGTAGGAGCAGTCTGCCTACCATTTTACTCTACTCTACCATTTTACTACATTTTGCCTGAGGGCAAACTTCTTGGTCAGAAGAGCAATACATTTACAAGCCTCACTGTAGAGCTCCAATATATGCCCTTCTTAAGGCATTAGTGAAACCTCAAGCAAAACACATACCAAAGGTGGTTTTCAATTTCCACTTAGACTCAATCTATTTACCTTCTTCTTCTCATTTTACTGAAGGAAAGAGGTATGTGTGAGTTCTAGCCATATCCAAAGCTCTGTGTTATTATGCTTTCCAGATCAGATCCTTTGACTTCTTTGTTTCTATTTATAAACAGTTAGGTATTACAAGAGCCAGACTATTTAACCGCAGAGACTGTCAAAATAGATAATGTATTGTGTCTCACTGAATTACCAACTGGCTGGATGCCTAGCCTTTTGACTTCTAAGGTCCATTCCATCGTAGCTCAAGCAAACTCTTCTATCTACTTCAAAAATGTTTCGATAACAGACAATGGTGAAACAACTATATGGATGACACAAAGTATACTTGTTAATCATTCTGTTGGTTAACTGCGCTTAGTTACTAGATCTAATCCCAAGTTAGGAAGAGTCATGCTTCATTGAATGATGTAGCTGATTGACAGACTTCATTTTAAGAAGATGCCACTTAGCAGGGATCTCCAGAAGTACCATACTGATGTGTGCTCAGAGAAGTAAAGGTGATTACTTACTCTTTTGGAAACAATTCTTTGAAAATTGTTTTCCTTATGTACATTGGGAGTGCAGGTATATCCACAATGGGATCAAAATTAACATTACATTTCAAAGAACTGAATATTTACTGCAGTAATAGTTTACAACACAGTAACTGTTTTTATGAGGCCCCTGAAATTTTACTTGGCTCCGTGAAGGCATTACTTAAAACTGCTTCCAAGAATCTAAGTTAGAAAACTAATTGTATTGAAGTGGGTTAATATTGGTTAATAAACCCATAAAAAACCTGTAATAAAACCTGCAACAAATGTGGTAAGTCTGATTTAGGTAGAAAAACACCCTCTTTTGAGATGAGAACACTGAAAAGACATGTTCGCTGCAAGGTAAAATATCGCAGCTTACCACTGTATGAAATTGTACGAGCTAACCTTTTGGAGGAAAATATAAATTAAATACCGCTTTGATCTATAAAATGCTTGACATTCAAGCATCACCATGCACAGGTGCACTGAATAAAGTGAAAGTACCTTTATTCCGAGGAAGAGTTTTCTTCATGAGAGAGGCAGCTTTTATCCAACTGTGGATGTAGCTGTTGTTGCTGAATATTAAACCAAAACATATACTTCCTTTAAAAGCAAAATATGATGCAGTATCATAATACAGCAGAGTTATCACTGATATAAAATTATAAACGTCAGGAACTTTGTATCTATAGTTAAAACATTTGTAATCTTCATGCAAAGGTAAGGTCAACACATCAGTAGATCATTAACTTGAAAATAAGTGCAATAAATCAGCAGCTGAAATGAAGGTCCCATATTTTAATGGTATGTTTAGCAATTGTGTGTATGCTAAAAGAAAAATCATCATGCCATTATTTCCATATTGTAAGTATCTTCAGCTTAGAAAAATTAAACAATCTATATAACAAAATATTACTACAGCACTATAAATTTCTATTTCCTGACAATTTTCCCACTTTTTTTTTTTTTTTGCAATTTATATTTCCCAAGTTTTCAGACTGAGGATGGAGAGAGCACCAGAGGGATTTTTCCCTAAATAGTTACTCAAGAAATGAGAACAGGAATCTGAAAGGATCTCCCATACCTCATGCTAGGGCTGCCTTCCTTTTAAAGCACCTACACAATTTTCATTTATTTTGCTTCTAGATGGAATGATAGCCAGCTTCAGATTGGACTTTCTCTTTGGTAATACTAGATGTCTTCCACCTCATCTTTTAGAGAAACTGGAAACTGAGAAGAGATCAAAGAGATGATCTACTTGTTTCTCTTCCATCTCTTATTTATATGATTCTAAAAGTTGCAAGGCGGGGGGGGGTTCACAGTGTTATCTGGAACTGTCATACACAAGCATATTTAATGGTATCATTGTACGTATTTGACAGTACAAACTGATTATACTCTGTAGAATTTAAATCAACCTTTAGATACCTCTCAAAAAACCAGAAAATCATAAAGCAGAGACCAAATGACTGTTGACTATGTTTAATAAAATCTGGCTCAGCCTCCAAACAATACAGCGTGTGTTTCTCAAAATTTCTTCCTATTAGCTGTCTTGCTTAAAGCTCTAAAAGAAGAGATGTGCCTTATAGGGCAACATATTTACCCAGCTCAAAGAAAGGAGTAAGTTTCAAAACTCAGATATTCCTATCGATGGCCATTTTACATCAAGGCAAGAATGGTGCATCTATTAACTTAATGGTCGCACCAAAGCACAGGAAGATCAATAATCAGCCAAGCAGGCAAACCCACAGCCGTTTACAGCTTTATAAGTCAAAATAAGCACTTTAAAATCATCCCAAAAATATCCAGAAAAAGCTACTGTAGTTGGACAACACAACAAAAACAAAGAGTAATTTCTTTGTGGCAGAATATACTTAGCAAGCAGACCTCTACATTCTGCAGTATTCTGGTCTCTGGATGAAGCCCATAATAAAGAAAGCTGCAGTGAATAAGGCATGAAACACTGTTGCTAGGTCAGCATTGCAAAAAGGCTAGGCTAAATGCAACCTTATAGTCAACCACAGATAGAAAAAAGGACTCGTTAGTATTTGGGAATGCAACCAGACTTTCAAAGGCCAAAACCAAGAAATAGAATGGCAAACACTTCCCCTTAAAGAAACAGATAAGGGTCTATTTTGAGCATACTGCTTATTTTTTATTACACTAGAAAATGGTGAATAAAATAGTGCTTTTATTTTATTTCTACTAGCTAATTATCATGACTGGTGACAAGCTGAATATGAATGGAAACTGGAATAAGCTAAAATTGCTCCAAGAAGAATTTTGAATTATTTTAACTAAATAAATAAACCTACTTTAAATGTGTTGCACATGTAAAGAAAAAAGCTTATAACACATTATGTATTTAAATCTGACATACAGAAGAAATGAAATGTTTTCTGTAGTGAGTAGAGCAGATTTAATGTTTTTTTCACCATATCCTATAAGATTTTAGAACTAGTAGAGATTATCCTCCCACACCTTATTGTTATTCACAAATGAGAAGGAGGAAAACCAGCTTTTCTACTTTTTAACTCCTAGCTGGTTTCTCAGTGAACTGATTTATCTTCATTCTGTGTGAACAAAATAGTTATTGAACTAAATTACTGAATAACAGGAAGAAATACTTTCTCTGCCATCTGCACAGAAGACTACTGTAGTCAGAAAACAATTAATACTGAAGCAAATGCTAGCTCTGGTCTTAACCTTGTCCTTTAGCAGCTCAGTGGTGTGACTTCTCTTAAAAAATTGAGTAACGCATACTCTTTGTACATGATTATTTTCACTTGAGTCATTTTAAAACCTTGAAGTAAGTTAGGCTTTAAGAAAGGCTGCTATAAAGAAAAAAATTCAATAAAATCATACATACATAAATATCTGATTTACTAAACAGACTTTATAAAAAGTGTCAGTTCTAGATGTTTTGTGAGTTGCTGAGCAAGTAGGGACAGAACCCTTAGATGCCATATGATGAAGTCCTCAAAGAGACAGAGCTCCCCAGCAGTATCTCTGAGAAACAGCATAATCCATTTTATACCAGTACCATCCCTCTGAACATTAACAGCACAACATCATCATTAAATAGCTAACTGTAAGCACAAGCATTTTAAGTTCACTTGTGTGAAGGGTACCTCTATCCAGCAGAACGCAGATGCACAGTACACGGGACTACCCAGGCAGACAACAGTGATAAGATTTCAGTACACAAGCAGCAACTAAGGGGACAATTACCTGCGAGATTAATCTGGATTCACTTCGTAAGTCAATGCCACTGTGTGTGCTAGTCATCTTGACTGGTAGGGTACAAACGTACTCTGCAAAGAAAACATCTCTGACTGAGCTTATGTACTAGCTTGCATCCAGTTCTAGCATATCACTGAATTTACCAGTTACAATCTACCACTACAGGCCAAAGACCAGCAATGTGCAAAGGTGAAACATGGCTATACAAGGGGAACAACTAGCAACCCACTGAATTTGAATGCTGAGAAGCTCTAAACAAGTTCCCCTCTTGAAATACCTTTAAGTGTTAAGCCTGAGACTCAACTTACAGTCTCAGTTTAGGAGCCAAATATAAAGACCACATATACTGTACTATATGGTGCTCAATATACTACAGCAAAACAGCATAAAGAATCTACTGCAGCTGCATGTAAAGTTATATGTATTTTTATATTTCACCTATTGAAAGCTGTACAAGTTTTATACTATTTATTCAGTAAACAAACTAAATAATTTTTTAAAATATCTTTCCTGCATTTCTAAGAAACCAGTATTTGTTTTACTTTAAAAATACATATGTGGCATTCTTAGCAAGTGAAACCACTTAAGAGATGGTCATTAAAAGCCATCTCACTGGAGGGGCTGAGAGGGGGCTTTTGACTGTTATTTTGGTTAGTCCTGCAAGTAATATATTTGGTCTCTTACTACACCAGGAACAAATATAAAATTAAGATATGTCTCTGCCACACTAAGCTTAAATATTTTCAGAGCTAAAACAAAGCAGTCTCTGATGCTGAAAAAGGCTTAAGGCAAAACAAACTCTAATGAAGTTTGTGGAACCCATTACCCAACTTTTCTACCATATTTTTTAATTCTGTAAAGAAAGTATGAGGTGAAGGTACATGGAGAAAAGCTGGGAGAAAAAAAACTAAAGGAATTATAACTACAGGAGAAGAAAATTTGCCCTATAAATAAAGAGTGCCCTAAAACATACTTAGAGATAGTGAGCAAAAGCACTTTGAAAAAAGGAGTAGCAGTAACAGGTAACCATATAGTATAAGTCAGAGCAGCCAAGGGCTATTCCAAACTAATGCCTACTTGCGCTAGCTCCTAAAAGGCTACTTCATAATCACAGCTGAAGGAAACAAACCAGCTACAGACCTACTCCCTCCCCAGGATCACACTCCTCATACCAGTATCAAAAAAGAGATAATATTAAGCTAGTTACACCATGTCTATATTTCTAGGAGTCTCTCTACACCTACTTTAACATTTAATCACGTTTATGTCGCATATAATATTACAGTACCAAAGCAGTGTGGAAAGCAGCCTTGGGATCTCGCATGATGCCCCTCAGCAGTATATGGCGTGTCCCATTTGCACTAACGAAACAATTTAGTGCAGGTTAAATAAAAACACAACTTGTTTTGGTGCTGCTCCTGTGAACAGAAACAACTAGCTGTTTGGGGATGGTGAAGAAATCCTGGCAATGGGATTAATACCTTGAGGATAATCTTGCTAGATTGTACCCTACGATTTCAATTTCCTAAGAATGGGCAAGGATAAACTTTTTTTAGAGATCTCCCTATCTCTTATTTCCTTATTTCTTTCTATCCTGGTGCATAAGCATGCTTGCTATGGAAGCTGAGACTCAAAACTGTATTACATATTTGCTCACACGAACATAAAATGCCCTGGAAGAGCTACTTCGGGCTAGATGTAACATGAAGAAATACTGGAAAACCTGTATATGTAGTCCATGTTGATAAGAGAATTCAAGAATATACTATATCAGGATACACAAGGGGTTATAAGTAAGTGTGCTATGTTAGTTCAGATCCAGCAAACAGGATTATCAACAGTGAGACTGTCACAGACAATGTGATGAGGAAGTTCAAAACCACAATAGAAGAAGAGAGATGAATGTATTAGGAAAGACTATTAACACATGGAAGAGTGGAAGTTTCCAAGACTCAGTTGGACAAAGTCCTAAGCAACCTGGTTCAGTGTTGAGCCTGACTGGAGCAAGGGGTGGGATTAGATGGGGGTCCCCCGGGGCCCCCCTCAGCCTGAATGATCCTGTGATTAACTCCTGTCTGGGTTTTCATGTAGGGGAGAGTGTTTAGTCTTCTCAAGGCCTGTGAAATCTCTTCCTCGTTAGCAAAACACAGATCTCTCTAGAGTAACTCCATCTGGTCATGGCATCTTAAGCAATTCTGAAGTATTTTCACAATTCAGTGATTTTTCCTCCACTCATTACAGGTTTAAACTTCACATAAGGATTCTGGTGCATGGACACTGCAGTAATAAAGTACTGTCTTGCTGATGTGTCTCCCTGCTGGTGAGGCTTTAAACATGTTACCCAATTTCTGGGTAAAGGAGGTAGGGGACTCAGATGATCTGGAGATTTGGGCTTAAACTTGTATCGTAGATAATCACTAACCACTATATACTAAGTATATCTGATTGCCATTTTCTACGTTCATTCAGGAACAGTAATAAAGAAATATATCCAAGCTGTCTCTTCCGTCTAAAACTGTAGATCATTTTGTGACTGCAATGACAGCAAAGATCAGATAGGCTCATCTCATCCATAAGAATAAAAACAAACTATTTTTGCACATTTGGACATAGATATCTGTTACTGACACTCAGAAAGAGTGAAAACACGTGGTGGGTTACTTCATTACCGTTTGCTGTCTGACTAACAGGTCAGTGTGTTCTCTGACAGTTCACACACTTACATACCAGCACCGCTTTTTAAAGCTGCTGTTTAATTTTTTCAAATGCAACCACACGTTGAGGTCTCACTTCCCTGGTGACTGTCCAAAATCTCTTTCTATCTCCATAAAACCAAAAGACACAAAATCAATAGCTTTGTCTTTTCCAGGTAACTTTACAGTTCACTGTTTCCCAGCCATATAAAGAGTTCTGTTTTTAAGCATTCTCTGTTGAGGTCTTCATGATGATATTTGATCCTGGATCTTTCCAAGTCCTCGTCTCAGCAGTAAACTAACACCAATTTAGTTTTTACTAAGATGCACTACATGATTAAATATTTGTCACTTAAGTATCTGTAAAGCAATTGGCATGTGCAATTTGAGCATTTTCTTGAAAAGGCTTATTAACATCTTGCAGCTAGCTTTCCCAATAGCTAATGGTATATGGTTAAAGGGTTTGCCAATTGGGCAATTTCTGAGTTTTAAGGACTTGATCTTCCATTGCTGTGGACCCTGGGTTGTCGTTGGTATCTACGCACAATGTAGACGACACTAATGAATTAGGACGGGCTTTTTTTTTCACCTTCTGGAGTCATTTGTCAATGAAAATTCAAGGGGCAAGACAGGGATACACATAACAGGATGCCATCACGGAGCTATTTTTTGAGCTGCTGGTAAAGGCTGAAATCAAAGCTTCAATTTGTCTTGGGATATTACAGTCTCCAGTGTAACACCTAAGAGATATAAACTTTAAAAATTGATTAGCCTCAAAAAGAATCTACCATTCTTCACCATTGCTCTTTAAAACTAATGAATAGAGAGAACACCCTGAATCTTAATGCCTCTAATGGCACCAGAATGAAATCTGTTGTGGTCTGCAGAGACATATTCTGCTAGAAGAGAAAACAAGAGCATGGAGATTGTGGTAGAAGGGATTGATCACATAGTTTTGCTCCCTCCCTCCTTACACAAAATCCTGCCATACATATCCTGCATATATTCCACTTCATAAACAAGATATATTCCACTTCATAAACAAGATTCAGCCACATCCTCAGTATATGCTCTGTTATTTTTCCTCTTTTGTTTGGGTCCATAGTACATTCTGGGCAGGATTTCACAAGTATGCAGTGTTCTGTGTTCTGTAAGCATCGTACTCTAATGACGCTGGGGGATGCCTAACTTTAACTGCAACAAAGTTTTTGAAAAATCTCACATTTTATAAACATATGTGGCATACAATGAATATGCAAGTATGAAAGGCTTCCAGATAAGTCACGCTGAAGGTCCATCACCAGGTCTTACATGCAGCATCAGCTGAAATTTGTTTGTTGGGTTTTTAAAATAATTTTTCCTTGATGTTCAGAACATTTGATGAAATGTGTGGACACTAGCTCCATATTCTACATATTACGATGATAAATAGTTTCTAGTGCAGTTACACAATACTGTAATACTGTCTCATGTGAAGAAACTGTGAAGCAAAATTACAGCTCTTAAGTGTTAGACAAAACGTATACATTCTTTTAACCATTAAGGCTTACATTATGCCCCGGACTTCCAGAGAAATTGAGTCTGAAACCTACTGAAATTCACGACAACACAAGGTACAAAAGCACTGGAGAACTGGATCTTGTTAAACCTTATAACATTGCTCAACGAAGCAATAATAGTTAATTTTATTGTTACATTTTATAGACAGATGAACTGAAGCACATGGCGTTTACTAATTTTCCTGAGATGACATGTTCAGGCACAGGAGAGTCTGGAACAAAACTCCTGACTGACCCAGAATCACTGAATAATCCTTTTGGCCTTGATAGAAGACAGTTGGCAGAAATTCTTCAAGATTTGAATACCTACCTCCCTTCGGCATCTTTGAAAGGTCATACTTAAATATAGATATACACACTTAAATAAACACCACTTGCTTTTTGCTCTTGCCTACAAAGCTATCCCCATACGATAATCTTTCAATTGTCTATCATGGGAAAAAAGCATAAGAGCACATAGTTACGGACCCTAGGAAAAATTCTAAATGTTGCAACATAAACGTAAGAAAGTCCCCTCCGTGCTTCAGTTTGTCCGTTTACCAGATTAAACCTTTATTCTAACTGACATCAGTTTTACAGAAGAAAGAGTCATCCATCATGGGTCTAAAGTTCTGTTGCCTTGAACCTTCAGTTTCATCTACATTTGCATACAAAATGAGGATAAGATACTAGTAAAATCAAAGGATAATAATGTGCATTCATTTTACAAAGATGTAAATGGCAACACAGGGAGCAAACCAGAGGCCTTAAAACTGGAGGAAGAATGCACAGAACTTCAAGCACTAACAAAGCTAAGTCTGCAACTATTTTGAAGAGAGTAGAACAGCTATAAAACTAGCATAATTCTCAAAGTAAAATTCTCAGAAGCAGATTTGAACTATGATTAATGAAGAATATAAACACCTAAAATTCTTTAGCTGCCATGATTGTTTACTACTAATTAAACGGATAATTTTTTCACACTCCATTTGCAGCAACATCTTCTGTTTGAAGTGTTGTAAAGATGTTGTGTTTGTCCAACAGAAACAAACACTTGTTAATTTCCCCTTCTGATGGTTCTACACTTTGATCAATTCGGTTCCTCTTATGATTTCAGGAAAATTGGCTGTTTGATATTTATTCAATTTCCTGGTCTTAAGCACAGTGAGAAACGGTCATATGAAATGTCTGATAATCACTAACTCTAGCTCTTTAAGATAAAGATAAACATGCTGTGAAAAAGTCAGATTAAGCATAAATATCAGTATTACTTCCATTTGTTGCTGTGATTCTTTATAAAATATTTTGAAGTACTTGGTGCATGGAAAAGGTCTGAAGCATGGTTTGTCCACAGAGCTAGAAATCTGCCAGAAAAACATGAGGGAAGAAAGGATGTTTATAACTAGAGTAAGTCTGATTACTGTAAACTTAAAGCTCAAGTCAGATAAATTATTTAGGATTAAGATTTTTCAAATGATAAAAATTTGCAAGCTGTTGTCATGTGATTACAGATTAAAAAGGCAGCTATTCTCAAAATTAAGTGTATCTGGAAGCTATTCACCATATTTAACTGAGATCCTGTTGCAAAAGAAGCACAACCTTATCTGAATCCAAAGTGTAATGAAAGTCTTGCAATTCTGGGCTCCCGTGCAGGAAGGACTAGTGCACAGTAAAACAACTGACACCAAACCTTGCTCTATCATGTTAAAGGTTTCTTTTAATATAGTTCAGTTTCATCGTTCTGATATTCTTCTTCTAGTATACAATTTGAATCTTCGGATTTTCTTTTTAGACCAATTTTCTCTAATTGAGTCAAAGATCTTTTTAGGCCACAGTGCTGAAAGGGATACTAGGAAATTATTCAGAAAAGATGAATTTCATACTCTGGGATGGGAATATGAAAAATGCACTCATTACAAAGTACCCTTGGAAAACATTCTTTTAAGAAAAATAATACATCATAAACTTTTACTCTCCCCACAGAAAAGTGTTAATTAATGCGATGACTGAAAACTGTAAACATAAAGATAAATCTAAAACAACATAAAACCCCAAAGAGTTTGTGAATTAACTTGACACATGTACCACTTCAACATGCCAGCACGGTACTTTTTATTGTACGCCATACCTTCCTTTCTCTTATACTCAAAAAAATGTATATATTCCCTCTTTAAATCTCAAGACCTTTGGCCTAGGGCCAGTGTTGCTTTTTCCTGAAGCAAGGTGATCCTCTCAGCAGCTATGAAAGCTGGATTTCTGTCTCTGGAATTCCTCATGGGCTGCACTGATACAGCATGAGGAGATTGAGTTTACAGGAAGAATGCATGCAGTCCCATCCCATTCTCCCACATGAAAGTGGACACTAAGGAAACAAGTAGCAGCGCATGCAGGCTTTACGGCCTCTCTCATCTGCCACCATGACTGCTCCTCCTCTACCTTGAGAAAAAGAGTGAGCCACATGGAACTGTCCCTTGGGCTGAGCCTGGCTTGTGAGCCACTGGTTGAACAACGCTGCTAATGAGCAACAACCACAACAAAATAGGGCCCCATCACATAAATTCAAATTGTACATAGGCTTAAGTGTAGCCATAGACTACAAAATACACTAATAAATACGGGCAGATAGGAAATTCAGAAATGGGAAAGATCACCAGAACAGTATTTTCCTCTCTAAAGAATGCATATGACAATCTCAACCCACTTTTCAACAAGGAACCGTCATGTATAAAGGCCCAGTTTCAGAAAAACAGAGTGAAAATACAGATTTTTGTTTAAAAGGGGAGCTTCCACAATCCTGAATCCGTGTTAGGTGGAACTTTCTCGGACATCAACAGAATGACCAAATGAATAGGGAATGGAGACTGAAGAAATACTTTTTTTGCAATCATCTCCTTCACTGTCTCTCCTTCACATTCTCCTTCAACTCACTGATGCTTTACACATTTTTAAACAAATAACGAATAACAACTACTTAAGAAAAAATCGTTCAGCAGTGAAGCAATAATCCATGGACACAAAATACATTCCTCATTTCTCTCTCCATTCAACTTTGCAGCTACATGAAGACAGTAGCACAGTAAACAAGCCTCCTCCTCCTCAACACACTTCAAGTCATTCTTCCCACACACAGCTGCCACTATCATGCATATTTCAAAGTCTCCATCTGGACTTGACAACTGTACCTTCCTTTCTTCCAGCCAAAAGAAATACACGTTCTACTCAAACATGCATGGACGATATCACGCTGTTTATTTCAGAAAAGAAACTGCCATCGGTGTTCCACAACCAGGCCATGTGGCTGGAAGCCCCCACGTTAACCTACATGTTGACCATGTAGCTAGAGCTACCATATATCATTTTTTTTTCCTCTTTTTCCAGCTAGAAATTGTCTCCAGGCAGAATGTGAGGATTTGTGGTGCTTGTCCAGGCTGCTGAATGTCTGCTTTTTCTGGATAAACATTCACTGCTCACATAGGGATTAACTTCACAGTATATATCCAGTAGGTTCGACATTTCCCAGAAATTCTTGATTTGTGCTGCGTGTGCTACACAGTGCAGGTACACCTACTTCTGTCCACAAATATGGCAATACTCCCCATGGCTGCTGTGGACTTTGAGGATGCCCTAAATTTGGCAGACCTAAGGACCAGATCTCAGACTCTCCCTGCTGCAGGATCATCGTCTTCCTTCCAGCATCACTACCACTCTTGATGCTCTGCAGTAATAACCACCCACTCTCTATACCTATGGTAGCAGCCCACGTTCTGCCATTTAAACCGCTGCTTCTATTCCTTTCTTCTTCATCAGCAGCCTTTCCACTGCTCATCCATCCTATAAAATAATATATGCCTTCCCAGATCCATCATGTGAACAAGCACCCTATCTCTCCCCATCTCTTCCTCTGCAGCAGCTGAGGAGGCACCCAGAGTTGAGGACAGTGTCCACAGCAAGACTGGGAAGGGCTGAGACCTAGATGGGATATGGTTCTTGTCTTGGAGAGGAGAAGAAGGTGGGGACAGAACGGGAGTCAGTGTGGAGTCAAGTTGCTCCTGCTCCGCTAAGGTGTAGGAACTGCCGCTAGGAAGAGCGTACTCCCCCATCCACATCTAATGGCAGTCACTTTCCCCCATACAAATATCCACACACTTCCCATCCCTCTGTGGGCAGTAGTGGCAGCAGGTGAGTCACTGTGTCAGACTGGGTAGACTGGAGGTGATGTCTGATTATCTGGATAGTCCTGCTTGAATAGTCAGGCTCAATTCTATCATCTCCACCCCGTTCTGTCAAAAAACCCAAAGGCTGAACAGGCATAATCCATGAGCAGCAATTGGCTCACAAATCACCTCCTGGACTGCCTGAGATGGGAGATGTTTTAAAATATAGATTATGTGACAAAGTTAACTCTATGAAAGAGTTTTAATGACTAAATATCCAGTAAATTTCAGTGGCTTGCATACTGGGCCTGCAGCTGGTTTAGATTATGACTCTCCGCAGAGAAATGTTGTGAAGCTTAGTTAGCTAATATTTCGTAAGTGCTTTGACATCTCATAGTAAAAGGTGCAACAGCACTACAAAGCAATTATACTCTTAGCAAGACACTTGCTACCAGAATACATTAATTTTGTCCAAAAGAGAAACCAGAAGTTCTCCATGTACATGTGCATTGCTTCTTTCTTGGAAGATGGAGAATTAACAAGATGATATGAAAGTAAGTATCTATAGAATGAACGGACAAGGTTGGCTATTTGGAATAGGCACTTTCTACCCATTTACACTATTTGTGCATGCATGCTTTCAGGAAGACCACCAAGAAGGAAAACTGCAAAGGAGACCCTAGTAGAAACATATTTTCAGCCCAGAGCACTGATTATAGGGGCTAGGGAAGAGATGTAGCCTAGACCTTTTGCCACTATACAGCCACTACCCGTCTTCCTATTTTAACAATATTTCCAACAAACTGACATATGTCCTTAATCACTATAACCTGATTGCTCAAGTTTTAAAATTTTCTCTTATATTTGGAGTGCTTTGGAAGTTACACAGGCATTTTATGCAGACTGTACAATTAATCATTTCAGCAGTTTCCTGCAGTAAATCAAGAGACATTATATTAATAAAAGATGGGGCTGTTCCAGGTTTGATTCATAATACTGAATCCTCATCTACCTCGCTTTAAAGAATCCTTTAAAAAGGTCAGTTTTGTCTACGGAATTCTGAATATGAAGGATATGTTTTTTTCTAACACAAGACTCATGCAGAAAACATTCAAGGCCAACATCTTGAAGCTGCATAGAAGGTGCAGATAAAGAACACACAGATGTGATAGAGAAGCACTGTTAACTGGTGTCTGCAGTACCCAGCCAAGGAGACCTCCTGTGAATATATACCACCGAGATACGGGCAAACCATGCAAATAAGCATCATGACTATTTTACCTCCATCAGTGCACGTCTTTGAGTGGCATAATATCTGGAACTCTATGTAGTCATATATCCACTGACAACAAGATCCCAAACAGGCAAAATGTCAGGTCTGAGAGGAGAAGACTGGACAAAGTAGGCTTCACTTATGGCACATTAATATTCTTTGGTTACTTCTTCAAAATACTTACTGATCCCTGTAGACAGGATGCAGCTAATGAAAAAAAAGTTTCAACAGTTTATGTTTTGTGGATGTGACTTGCTATTGAATCCTCTCCTTGCTTTCACTTTTATATTTCAAATTCACATTTGCTTTCACTATCTCTCATTACGGATATAATTCCCATGAAATAAGGATAACTATGAATGATTTGCAGCTTTCAAGATTATGTTGCTCCCATGACAGTGGTCTTGCCCTTGCTAAAGGAAAATAAAACAAGTTTTCAACGAATACAGCTGGCAAAATATTTCTGAATAACAATTTCCCACTGCAAATGCTGTTTCCTTTGTAATGCAGATTTTGCGCAAATATTTTAATGAAAACAACTAAGTGTTTTGCTTCCACTTGGTCAGTCTAACTGCATTGAAACCACGAATTTGAAATATTTTTCTAAATTTTTTTTCCATTAGAAATTGTGAGATTGACTTTTTCTTCCAATTTTGAATAAATTCATAATTTCTGAATTTACCTGCACACAGAAGAGATTTAAAAAATCCTTAATTTAGGGTCTTATACTACAAAGTGCTCAAAACTCCCTTATTTCTAACTCACATGCAGTACGGTGTGGGTGCTGGGTACCATACACAACTGGAAGTCTGACCTCAACTCCTGGGCAAATTAAGCAGAAGGGTAAGGATAACAGAGAAAGAATATTTCTCCTCTGGCTGCCAGACTTAATGCCAAAATACATCTGTAGATCGTGACTCTTACAAAGATCCACGCATTTTATGAGACACTTTATCACTAGGCAGTTGTGAGCACTGGTTTCAGTGGCATGCCACACAGATCAAAACCTGTGCTACCGCCAAAGAGCATCTCAGGACAGTTACTGGAGGAATTCACATTGTATTTGTGTCTATATTTCCCACTAACGGATTTTCATCCTGATCAGCCAGAGCGGGGAACAGGACAAAGGCTACTGGTGCTGGCTGCGTTTGCATGAATGCTGAGTGCGGAGTGTTTCTGTTTGTGTTAATCTTCATGGCCAGTCATGTACACATATGAGTTGCATGCATGTGTTTGTGTGCTTATCTACTGGGCACGTGCTCCAGCTCTCTACTGGCTGGACCAGGGGACACGCAGCTGAAGCAGGTTCATCTCTGTCAGGCTACCACATTCAGCAACTCGAATGCTTCTGTGTAGGTTTGAGTAGCAAGTTACCAGTACAAAATGCAGATTCCCCCTTCCCCTACTTCTATACTTGAAATCATAACAGGTATGTCTGCACGCACTCCCAAGCCACTCACACAAGCAAGGACTAAATACTTACATATGTTCACATGAAAAAAGAAAGCTTTTACAACAAAAAAAGAAAGCTTAACAACAATAATAATCAATAAGCTAAGCAATATTTCAAAATATTTTTGTTTGCCTCACTGAATGCAACCAATTTCCACCTTCCCAATGACAATTATGAGATCAGTTTACTTATTACAAAGTATAAAAAAAACTAAAATAATTTCAGCATCTCACTAAAAATATATAAATAAAAAAGGCAGAAAATGTTTGAATAAACACTGATTGCTGATTATCTCATACTTTATGCTATTTAGGTTTTTCAATTGAAACATCAATTTCTGTCAAGGATCTGTTTCTGAGTTGGAAAAGTTATCATTAAAAAAACTGCATGGCAAACTACAAAAAAGTGACAAGATTTTAAAACCATAATAAACATTGTGATCTTGATCTATTATGCTTAACACTTATGGGTTTTTTTTCCTGTAACCCAGATGGTTAAAAATTCACTCAAAACTAGAAAGCTAACCTAAGATTCGTATGCAATAACATGATTCCAAAAGCTGTTTCTTTGAGGCTATCACTAGACTGAAATCAAACTTTTCTGAAGAGAAATGACTTCATTGCTACTGGGCTAGACAGTGCTTTAAAAAGACATGACAATGAAACTGTATAGGTCAGGTATTTGGTATAGACAGGTTAAGGATGAAGAAGACAAAAAAACAGTGAATGAACGGTGAGAAAAGACAGGATATATGCATAGTGGGGAAAGAGTCTAAGGAGTACTGTGGGAATAAAAGCCAGAAACACTAGTTAGGAAAAGAAAGGCTTTTGGAAGAAGATTGGTTGTGCAACTGGATCTGGGATACGCAGATGAAAGATCAAGGAGATGGTGATGGGTAAGAAGAGATTCGAAGGAATAGGGGTATTGGAAGGGGATGTTGCACCAGCTTCTGTAAGTGAAAAAGGGCAGAAAATATAGTGACACCTAGCAGCTGTCTGTAACTGAGGAGCCTGACTGAGTGATAAGGGCAAGAGTGGAAAAGGACAAAGCAGGAACATTTTCATTCACATGGCTAGTAGTAGATAAACAGAATCAGCTCCTGCACACCCTGAAAGACATCTGTATTTTTGTTTATAAGCTGCAGGTTGAATTTTCAAATCAAGAAGTTCAGTTCGGTTCAGTTCAACTGGCTCAAATCCCAAAACTAACAAGAGGTCAGGTCCCCCCATCCTCTTCTAAAACAACTCTACAAAAAATAAATCTTGTGACTTTAATTCGACCTCATAATTAATGGGGAACAAAACAACTTTTGATTCATTTGGCAGTATCATTTTAGTAGCTTCTACCTCAGAGCATGAGAAAAAGAAAATAAAACTTAGCCTGAAATGCCATAAGAGTAATAACACAGAATATTATCCCTGGAAATTCAGAGGTGTTTAGCTTCTGAAATTAGGTTGGCACTGAAGTCAAGGAGATTTCAATACTAATGTTCTATAATCATATGTTAGAATAAGAAACAATCATTAGCTTCTTACTAAATACAGGACCATCCCTTTCTAGCCATGGGAGGTCATGAGATAGCTGACCTTAAAGCTGTCTGCTCTCTCTTGTTAGTCAGAGTTCTTTGACATTCAAAAACCTAACAGTGTCTTGTACCTGAAATCACTATAACTTTCTATCTATGGTTCATTAATTGGTCAGCTAAACTGACTTCAGTAGTAACAGGCCAGTTTACTACACATGTGCACAGTGTATGGAGAGATGACAGAATAGATTTTATGAACGCAGTTTAGTATTTTCCTATGAGGCGCAGCATGAGTAAATAACAATTATGTCAAACCTGCACAAAGATGCATACGCATTACCAAAAACCCCAAATCCCTTTCAGCCTCCTGACCGTCCACTTTAAAAGTACAGTGCTGTGCACCACTTGTACAAGGTAAAGGTTCCCTTCATGATTCACACATTCCAGTCACTCCTGGAACGTAAGGGAATGTGGCTAATTGTGTCTAATGCACATGCAAATTTTCAGTTCCTGGAACACAGCTATAACAAGTAAATTAAGGTCAAGAAAGAAATTTCACAGCATGGAGTTTTAATTTGTTTGTAAGCTGAAGTGAACAGCAAATGGGGACCTCTGCATCTGTCAGTGCATATGGCTTCCAACTAAGGACAAAGTTCTGCAAGCACCCTCCGCTGTGCAAAAGGGCGCTAAGCTAAACGAGCTGTGTGCAGGGAAGTGCTACTGTGTCATTTGTGTGGGCGGGGGGGGGGGGGGGTATGTGTGTGGTTGTGGGCGAGTGGAGGAAGAAATAGGGGAGGGGAGTCTGAGGGAGCTAACACGTGCTGGTTTTGCCAAGAAATACCTGCTACTTTGTATCTCCACATCTTCTTTTTCCTCGCATCATCCTCACAGCTGCCAGCCAAACACCTAAATAACAGCTTGTCCCAACACCAGGCTCTCTCACCTACTCACCCCCGGTATAAAGTGCTGTCATCCTATCAACTCTTCCGTTGCTCTCCCACTTTCTCTACTTGTATCCTTTAGAGAGCTGAGCCTGAACAAGCAGGTGGGCATAAAAAGACCAATCTTCTCCAGGGCAAAGTGTCCTACTGAAGTGTTTCAGGATCACAGAGACGCTAGTTTGAACATCAGCTGTATGAAACACTTCCACCACTTCAGCCACAAGCTCTTTAAGTGTCTCACAGAGAAAACATCCCTTCTGCATTCATACATTTTACCAATTTATGTAACAGCATTAAAAGTCACCGGCTTTTTTCTTCTTCTTGCATCTGATTAAGTGCATTGAGGAGCGTATGCCACCTGTGCTCTGCATGTGGAACTCCCACTCCCACCGGATTCTAGTAATAATAGCAATATTTGTAATAACAATTTGTTACTTATGTGGTTCCAGGACCAGAAGGCTTCAAGACACCTAATAAAGTATATGCAAGTATATATTTTATACTTTGCATAAAGTATATGCAAACCAGCACACACAAAAAAGGTAAAACCTCAGTAAATTCACCCAAAGGTACAAAAAAACCCTAGGTTTAAAACCAGAGATTTTAGCAACAAACAAACGCAGGCAGAACTTTACTAAGGCATGTGTGAGCCAATCGATTCGCAAAAGAGTAAAAATAAAGTTCCTTGTTAAATCCTAATACATCCAACCCAAGTAATCTAAAGTGTCTAGTAGCATTCCTAGTGGTTTACAGGTAAGCTTCAGCTCATTAAGTTGTTTCACTTAAACTCACGCCAACTATCCCCCCAACCACCACCTTTTTTTCCATTCAGACATGGTTTACTTGTACCTTGCCTTATAAGAAAGCTTAGCACGCAATCAGCAAGGGATTCGGCCTTCTGCTCTCCTGCATGTTTTGCTCTAGTTTATCTTTACCAGGACACCTAACACTGAGCTGGTAAAAATCCAGCAGTACTACTTTTGCCTTAAGTTATACTGCAGACTGTCCTCAAGCACCTTGTAACTAACCCGACAAACATCGACAAAAATACCTGAACTATGTCAGTTGCATAGATTTCAGTGGAAATGATGATATAATTGTACCCTTTGGCAACTGTTTTCATGGAAAATCTTACTGTAAACAGGATGCTTGCAAGGACAGTGGCAAGACAAGATGTTCAGGGAACGCAGCATCAGCCATTCAAACGTTTCTTTCAAACTCCAAAGGGCAAATTGCATGGACTGACCTAAGTTGCCAGAAGCCTTCAAATAAATGAAAAATAGGTTCTAACTTCCCTTCAGCACTTCACATAAGCTTAACCTGTTTCTAGCCAATAGAATCTCTAAATACTGCCGTATGTTGCAAAAAAACCCAATAACAACAACAACCACCAATGCCAAATATTTGTGAAGAGAGTGTAAAACACCCTGAGGTAACTGGCAAATTGATGATGCAAATCCTTTGAACACCTAATCCCATGAATGGGGGGGGGGGGGAGGACTCATCAGATCTTCAGGGTTTCATCTAAGTAACACAAAAGCTTGCTTGGAAATTTTAATTTAGTTTAGGTTCTTCCTCTCTAGAAAGTCTGGAAGTTTTACTTCAGCTTTCAGATAATATTTTTTCTTCAAATTTAACTTTTCCATCCACTGAAGTTAATTACGCTTTTTTTCAGTTGCAGTAAATTTACCATGTTGAGTTGAAAAAATCTTGCACAGTAAATAAGAATAATATAACGAAGGACGTAAGGCACATCCTTTCAGAGCTTTTGAAAATACCCATGGGGAAAAATGTAGTTATTAAAAAAATGCCAGTTATTAAGGCAAAACTTGGAAAAGCTTTCATTAGAAAATATATTCAGTCCATTCACAGGGCCAATAAAAAGTCTGTGCTTCACTTAGGTTCTCAAAACAAGCTTTGGCAATGCCAATTTTCTTTTTGTCTTATATGCCATATATATACCTCGACATACAAGGTGAGAAGAGCAGGCCTCAAGATTCCGCTATTTAAAAGAACAAAAATGTACATAAGAGGAATTTGATGCGTGTTTTACACGTGTGCATCACTTTAGCTTCAAGCATGAACATGCGTCCAATATTGTGTGAACTTATTACATGACAGTATTTGTTTCTCTCTTTAATTCTGCCAAAAACATATAATCCGACCACTGGTGGTGGTCTTTTAACATTTAATCACTGGAGTTTCATTAGCAATTAAAACTTCAAATAACAAGGAATTCTCCACCTTTGCTGAGCTCCTCCCAGCATTAGAGTCTAAATTAAACTAGCACAATTAGAAACATGCTTTCCAAACACCACATTAAGATACGCAGGCACTGACAACTCCAGTGACTAAACAAGGAAAGTCGCAGCACAGAAATGGCTGGATGCAATGGAAGGAATGTGAGATATTTTAATTTCATTGCTTTGTTTAGATAAATACACACTTGGCATAATCTCGTACAACAAATCCACATTATACTATATTTAATATATTGCAAAATTGCCTGTTTTTTTCAACTTTGTTTGATTAAATTTCATTGTGGTTTTACTTTGTTCAAATCTGCATACATACTTCAGTGGAATGTCAGGGTTTTGTTATATAATTTCATAAAGTTCTTCTATTTAGGCCTTTAAACACCTTTATGTCATTTTGTCATAATCTGGCATATTAGCATATTGGAATTTCCATCAAACCTATAATAAAAGATGACTGAGGTTACTACAGTTTTAAAATTCCACACTTTAGCTTTTATCATTTGAGCGGTTCCCTATGTTCAGCTACAGTGATCAAGTTGAACGACTTTTTCCAGCTAAGGACAAAACATGTACCCATGTGGACTTCTACCTTACAACTTTTTGTACATTCTCAGGTTGTTGTAGCTGCAACGATTCCAGCAAAATTTGATTTTTATTAAAAATAATTTTAATTTAAAACACTAAGTTTGAAATTTTCTATCCTAGTTAAGGATTTAATAGGCTATATAAATCTTTAGTAGAACTTAAGAAGGACCATCTCCCAAAATTTATTTCTTGTATAACCTTATATGGCCTCATTAATATAACATAAGTACAGTTATAATGTCAAAAATATATCAACTAAATATTTTACTACGGACTTACATTCATAACAAATGAGGGAAGCTCAAACGTCAACTTCAGTTTCAGCACAGGAATTCTCTGAGGTACACTAGAGGTGTTGTCATTGCTTAAATAACTGTTTCAAATACAACAGTGTTGTTATGAACTTTGCCATATGGATGCACATAAGAATAACTTAATTATCCCTGCCACTAAAATTAAATTACAGAGAAATGTCTCCAACTGTAATGCAGTGCCTATAAGATTTTTTTCGAAGGGGAACAGAAAATCCACTAAACCAACTTCTCGAAGTTGTCATCATTTGAAACTGTTCTGGCAAAACTCAGCAGATTTGTCATTGTTTCACAATATAGCACTATTACCTAAGTTATGAAATAATATTACTGCCATTAGTTACATCTATAATCATAGTAAGTGATCTCAGTTTGTCTTCTCTTCTACCCTCTTTCCTTCCCCTGCCAAACCTGCTGCCAACACAAACATTTCACGATAGCCATAATTTTCCTAAGAATTCCCAAATTAAATGTTCAATACATTTAAGTCCAATCGTAAAATAAAAACATGCTAATAGAATGTGAAAATGGAACTCTTCAATGTAATGCTCAAAACCCATTCAATCTGAAATAGCGCTACAAAGAACAAACGCAAAACACGGTCTATGAATAAGAAATGGTGATACTATTACATTTTTATTATTGCGTTGGTGACATGATACGTAACTGTTTCTCTGACATATTTACAGCCCGAGAAGGAAAAAGAAAACTCTGAAACACACACCTATTAAAAGGCTCCCTTACGTATATCATTGCCTTTTCTCTCAAATGCATTAAGTGCCATTAAGAAACCTCACCTTCTTAAGATTCTTCAACGAGCAATCCTTTAGTTTCTTTCTCTGTCGACTGATAAACACTGGTGATTGTATTCTCTGTTACAGCAGAGAACACTGAGAAATCTAGACATGTTGATGAATTACCTCTGGGAGTAATATATAGAAATATTTAACACTTCTGTAATCTTTTCATACAAAAGCAGTATAACACTTGACAAAGGGGGGTGAATATCAGGGTAACTTTACAGATGATGAAAGAGAAAAAGAGAAGGTGAAATTAATTTCAGCAATGGAAAACTGAGAAAAGTGTCGTATAATTATATTCCACAGACTGTGAAATCTATTTTCATGTGTGTCCTCTGTGTTGTGGTAAGTTTAACCTGTACAGTTAGCAATGGAACTTGCTCAATTTCAGATGCCAAGTCAGTGGCACAGTTTGGAAGAACATAAACGATCTTCAGACACCAGCTAGGAACTGTAGGAGTTCAAGAACCTCATGCGATCTCACAATCTTTAATGTAGATACAGGAATAAAGGAAGGACAATACCATACATATTAGATGTTAAGAATTTATATATGACAGTGGAAGTAAATTCGTGAAGTATCTGATTATTTGGATAACGATTGACAAAGAAAATCAGTGTTACTTTCAAAATTCAGCTTTACCTTGAAGAGGTAAGGAGCAAATTCTGTCTTTTATTGTTAAAAGTGAATTAATATTAGTGGTAAGACAGTCTAATGTAATAAAATATTATTAATACTAAGGCATTGGGATTTTATAAGGTAAACAACAAATGTATTGCTAATAAGAACGCTACCTTATTTTATGGCAGGTAATGACTATATTGGCTGTTTGCAATCAAGCTGGTTTTTTGACCTTTACTTAAGGAAAACCCCCAATTTATTCTTCACTTCTGAATCTCTGGCCTCTGACATTTTCTAGTTCTCTTATTTCCTATCAGCAAGACTAAACCCAGCTTGGGCACATCCCATCTATAATTTTTACCCATGCTTTATTAAGCTGCTAGCTTTTTTCTTATCTAGCAAACGTACCTCATGTAATTTAATATAACTAATACAATAAATAAATTAAACTTAAATGACAGGCATACAAACTCTAGCTGCTCATCCTATTCTTGATGATATGCCTCTCTAAGTAAAGTTTTCCAAAGGGAAGAAACAATCTCAGTTCTGATAACTTATTTAAATTTAATCAAACTAAATTTAACGGCACTTTCTGCATGTACTAGCAAAAATGTGCCTGAGAACAGAACTGATACCTGTTTTTTGTAGAACTCAGTGTGCTAGGCCATGTATAAAAGTAGATACAGGCAAACAGATACTTTGCTTTTTAAGGAATAGTAAAAGTGTAAGGCTGGACAAGTTTGTATATAAGTGAAACTAATTCCTCCCTAGCTTTGGCTGCCCTTAATCAAGAGGTATGAATATCCATGTTAATGTTCTGTTATTCAAAATAGGATTGTTAACAAATCATGACACTTGATACCCCTTCTAAAATTCTAGCCTTGGTTTTTGTCTCTGCAAGTGCCCTGTCCAGTCTGTTTGAAAGCCCTTAAGGTTAAAAAATAAAAATAATAATAAAAAAAATTTATTACTGTATGCATATGCATACCCAATAGTATCTTGTTTTATTCTAGCTTTATTTGAGGAATAAAGTTTTCATAGACATTGCACAATGAAAAATAGAAGCTATTTAGACCAGGGCACCCTTTGTTAATGAGACATATGGTCCTCTTTTGGCGCTCGCAGGCTCCACTTCATTCCAGAATACAAACGCTGTTTATTTTTTTGCCTCCTCTCTCCACAACAGTAAGAGAACCAAGAGGAACCGAAGAACAAAACCTAATCCCTACAACAGTAAGAATCCTGCCATTTTAGACAAGTTGGTGCAAAGGATTCCTGAACAAATATGTGCATGTATGTTTATGAAGATAGGAGCGTGACTGCAATGTAGGCCAGATGACCCAGTTATCTTTAATTTCGCTACTTCAAGTGCTCACAGAACTGAACAAACAGCAGTACAATGGGGAAGTACTAAATTCCTGAAAGAGTTGTGTGACTGACAAACCTGTTGCATACAATCCTTTCATACTGGCATCGTTTTCACCCTACCCTAACTTTGCCTATAAGGCTCAGCAATAAATTCATAGGTTGTGGTACAGGGACCAGTGCAGTAGTCCAGTACTGAAGCACCAAAACCTGTAAAGGGCGAATCTGAGTCTAACAAAGGCAGCTATACAAGAGATTTGAGACAGCTGTCTTGAAATGTCTTGAATCTGGTTCTTTGCCTTTTTCACAGGAACTAACTTTGAGACTGTGCTGCGAGGTTGAGTGAAAAAACTATCATGTTGTAGCTATGAAGCAGCCTGAATATTCACTCGAACTGCCTGGCCCACTGACTGATCTTGGCAGCACCTGGTCACCTGTGTGTACCTCAGTTTCCTGCTCTATAAAATGAAGACAAGGATACTGCTGTTTTCTAAAGGATTTTGGAATCCATAGATACCAGGCGGAAATCAATACCACTTCTGGAATAGGCAGGATAAATATTTACAACCTCCACATATCAGGGAGAAAGTCTGAAGGGGAGCAATGATCATTAGCAGCAACAGTGAGGAACTGACAAAATGTATTTCCAGTACAGTCTTCATTTCAGAACATCTCTTCATAAACCATAAAAAATCTCCGTTGACGCAGATGTTTTAGGGAGAGTGGCCACCACATTCACAACTGCAAAGAAACTGAGTCAGTATGTAACAGCAGTTAACAGTCATCAATAATGCTTATTATCTCCTTTAATCCAAGGATAGGCGACATTAAGTATGAATATTGGCATCTAAGTAAATATTACTTAGGTATGAACATACAAAACACCATGGATGGGCAGGTAAAACAGATAAATCCAAACTCTGAGAACTGGTGAGCCACTGCATTCTCTAAAAGATAAAAACTAACTACTTACATCTTTTCAAACAATACAGCATTGCTATACTGTACTACACAGGATATTGCAGTCTTTAGCTAGGCATTAATTTCCTCTTAATGCTATAAACAGTGTAAGGACTATAAATCTAGTGTTCATACTAATGCGTAGATCTAGAACATTTTGCTATGTCTTGTGCTTTACTTTAAAGGAGTTTTAGAGTTTTTAGAGTTTCATATGAGTTTAGATTAGTTTTTCATAATTTGATTCAAAATTATGTTACACACAAATAACTAAACAGCACCTGTGCAAAGCCAGCTATCTAAATCTCTGAGGCACTCATTGATGCTGAGAGTGGAATGTACCATTACAACTGGATACATGGAAAAAATTCCATATTAGTTTTCACAATCAATTAATAAACTCACTTTCACAAAAACTGGTAGCATTTTTTGGAAACTGAAAGAACGTCTACGTGCCTCTGTGATGTTAAAGATGAAATCTCTGCTTGTGGAGGTACAATCTGCAGCAAGAACACACGTCTGACAAGACTCTGGCATTGCTGATATTTTGTCTAGACAGACTTTGAATATGACTGACACAGGAACACGACACATGGTTGAGGAAATTGAAACTTATGGACGAGCTTTTTAAGACTTAGCTAACAGAGTATTTTGGAAGCGTGCCTAGCATCCTCCAACCACTCCTGGAATCCTCCTCAGGAATCTAACAGGATTTTGTTTCGCGAAGTCTCCCAGTTGTCCCAGAGGACATAAAGACAGATCTGCTTAGGTAAGATGCTACCAGAGGTATTTGGACACAATTAAATATTGTTAACAAGTGGAGAGTGCAATTTTCTGGCTAGGCACCAAGAAAGGCATTCAAGTAGTTGTGACCACTATTCAGAAGGAATCTAGACTATTAGGAACTATTAACCTTTTCTCGACTATCAGACTTGACTATGGGTAACACATGACATCTATGACCTAAAGGACAGAAGTGACTAATTAGAGTTGATAACTGTTCCAGTCCTTGTTTTAGAAAGCATTACATATTTACTTGACCTTCTGGGCCATGTCAGAAGTAGTCTGACCCATGTGTATGCTTTGGCGGGAAAGTCCACATGAACTTGTCATAGACAGCAGATTGTAATTTCTTGGGAAATAATATCATGCACTGTCAAATGTTACTTTCAATGCATGACAAACAGCCTTAGTTCACTTAATCCTCCAGGGACTGTCAGAACTATATAAAACAGAGAAAAACGTGAAAGAGACTCAAGTACAAGGTCATCGGCTTTAACTTTAGTTGGTTCACATCCAATTCAACTGTCGCTGAAGTCAACAGTTCTGCCCTAACTTAATGGGATTTGACTCTAACCTCTATCAATCAGTATCACTGATGGTACTGTTCAGCAGCCCAGAAGGAAAAATAACCAAACTTAGGCATTAGTTTGCATTCCAGAAAAAATCCAGGCCTTAAGACACCTTTTTACAATGGCAGTAAAAGCGCCACTAATGGCTATGATCCTCAAAGGTCCAGATAATTTTTTGCACCCAACAAAAAAACTAGCCTTGGTTAAATAAAAAATATGGTTGTTGTTTCTTTTCTCTAAAAAAAAAAAAAGGAGCTCAATGAACCTTATCTTAATTCTGACATAGAAATTTGCACCCCTGACCTACTCAAATTCACAAACTCGACCTACTAACTGGGTATTAAGTGTGTAGGCAGTTAATGCAGCAATATTTGTGAAATAAGAATGGGATACTGAGAAACGTTTTATCATCAGGGATCACCGAAACAGAGACTTTTTCAGACTTTCTGTAACTCAGTGGGAACTACAAAATGTATTTTTTAATTATACTGTGGATTCATAGAAAAAAAAGTGCTTTGGTCGAGGTGCAAGGTGAAAGTTGTTATTTTATTTCTGAATCGGGAACCAGCTGTCTCCTGCCATTTCCTCTTTTCCTCCCACCCCCTCTCCCAAGTACGCTAGAAGCAACACTGTTACTGAAGCGGTAAGGCTATGAAACTGGGGGCAAGAATAGCCCTTGACCAGCAAGGTTCAGCTGCAGCACTAGGTGGTTCCCAGTGGACTTACACACATGACAGTTCAAGATCTGAATCCTTATGAAGAAAGGTGAAAAGAAACATCTTTGGTTTAATAGATCGGTTTATGAGTTTGGAACCAAAGCTAACTGGATCAGGCAAGCTGAGTCGCCTAATGGGTTTTGTGTTGCTCTCGCACTAGCACCTGCTGGGCAACGATTCCTCTGGTGGGCCAAAGGGAACAAGGCATGTTTTCTACTTTGACAGCACGCTTGAGGAGGCTGGAGCCAAATACTGGGACCAGCAGGTTCTGGTGTTTGCTGTCATCCCTTAAAAAAAAGGGTGAAACACGGGAGAAGTATTGCTGTGACCGGGCGGCGGGCGCACTTTGCCCACCGGGCTCCGTGCCGCCGCGGCCCGCTTGCACACAACAGCTCCTCGGCTTTGTCCGTGTCTTTCTCCTTCCAAACCACCCGGTTCCGCGGCCGTCGTCTCCGACCGGCTCCTCTCAACGGCCGGCCCGGGAGTCACAACATGTCGCCGTCCCGCTTTCAGGTCACCTCATGGCGCTGCCGTCGAGCGGGGCGGCCGCGCCGGGGGGCCGCGAGCGGCCGGGCCCGCCCACGCGCGCGGCGACGGCGGCGGCCGTTGGGCGGGCGGCCTGGCGGAGGGGGCAGGGGGCCGGGGCGAGACGGGGTGAGGGGGGGAACGACTTACCAGGTCTATGAAGGTCAGAAATTTCCAGCTGCCTCCATAGGTCTGATGCGCGGGCATGTCAATGGCCTTGAAATTGCACAGGATGGAGCAATAGGACAGGAGGATGGCGGCGCGCAGCACCTGGCAGGGCACCAGCGCCATGTTGCACGCTGCGCAGGGCCGGCTTCCGTGTGTGTGTGTGTCTGCAGGGCCGGCCTCCGCGGCGGCGGTCGGGCTGCGCTTCCGTGCGTGTGTGTCTATGAGTGTGTGCCCCCGCGCCCCGGCCGGGGTGGAGCGGAGCGGCCGCGCTGTGCGGCAGCGGGTGTCCTGCCGGGGCCGAGGCGGCCGGCGGCTGCGGCGGGGAGGAGCGGGGGCGGGGGGGAGCGGTGCAGGCGGCGGCGAGCGGCGGAGCCGGCGCTATTGCTCGTGTCGGCGCGCTCCCGAGCCGCGGCTCCGTCGCCGGGCCGGAGCCGTGCGCTTGCCGAGGGGCCGCGGGGCCAGGCCCGCCCGCCTGCGCTGCCGCTGCCCCGCGGGGCCTGCGGTGGCAGGTGGGTCCGGGGGCGGCCGGGGGGGGACACGGCCCTCCCGCCAGGGACGCGCGTCCCTCAGGCGTGCTCGCCCAGCCGGGAAGGAATGCGCGTATTTGCGAACTTGCGCGTGGTAAAAGAAACCCCTGTCAGCGCTTGGCGGCCCGCGTTCATTTCCCAACTAGAAACAAAAAAAAAAAAAAAAAAAGGAAAATTCAGGCGCTATCCTTCCCACCTGCAATTACGTTTTGTAATTACTGTGCAATGAACTGCTGTTTCGCATACGCGCTCCTGGGGCGACTGCACCCCCCCCCCCCGCCGCTGCCTGCCCGCCCGTGGGGGGGGAGAGGGCCCAGCGGCCGTTGCCCAGCAGCCGTTGCAGCAAGCCGGCGGCAGGCGGGGTCTTTGGCGCGGTCAGCTGACCGCGCCTCAGCCAATCCGCTGCGGGGTGGCAGCGCGCGGCGGCGGTTAGAGCAGGTGTCACCCCCAACGGCCCTCGGTGCGAGCAGGCGGCGGCAGTGGCAGCGGTGGTGTGTGGGGGGAGGCGCAGACAGTTGTGGCCGAGCAAACGCACAAGCGAGCCCACCTGATAAACACCGGTTGAGCTGTAACTCCACAGTTATGGTATGCTCTTGGTTCATATGACCTCTGCTGTGTGTTGAGAACCGTTCACAATCCTTTTGTGTATACTTTTGAGGAACCCTCAAGTCTTTCATGTCTCTTAGCAGCAAGCCTCCCACTTGTTTTGCTTATATCCAACACACGTACACACAAACAATTGCTAGAGGTGTGCTTCCTAATACTTGCAAACACCTGGAGTTGTGGCCTCATTATCCCAGTATTAAAATGTTGGGTGCGATATCTGTGCTGTTACTGGTTGTAACTAACCTCTTTGTAATAATTTCCCAGTGACCAGGAGGTCATTAGGAAGGTTCATGCCCTCAGCTCTGACTCGTGATGGCTGCCTTCTCCCTGAGAAGGCCAAAAATGCACTTACCAGCAGAAACAGCTAGTCTTGGAACAGGAAGGACTTGAATTGCAGTGCCAGTCATGTTCTGAGGGGGCCTTGAGACCAACCACCTCCTGTTTCATTATTCCAGGAGCAAATAAAATAAGTAGAAGGACACTGAAAGAACTCATGAAAGAGAAATCAAGTGAAAGACAATACCTGGATAAGTGAGCACTGGTGTAATTTCAGGGTTTAGTATTGATACCTGCCTTTGTCTAAGGGCAATGAATGAGAGCTTCTTCCGTCAGCAGAGGTTTGACCACTGAAGGGATTGTTGGTGTTATAAGCAGCTGCAGTTAAGGAGGTCTTGTGCTTGGACTTCTTCACCCTAAAAAGGATAGGTTCTTAAAGTGTTTGACTTGAGAGTTAGTTTAATTGCTCCACCAGCTGGAAAAGTTATTTTAGAAGGAAAAACACTAAGTAGCAGTGATATTGGGGCTTGAATTACACAAATGACTTCTAAACAACGTCTCCATACATCTGTCCTTTGCAATAAATATTTGAACAAGAAGTGGCTTTATCATAATTATGATACTGGAAGGCAAAAAGAATCAATGATTCTGCAATGTGTTCCCTACTTTTATTCGTCACATAGACACAAGACCTCTTAATCAGGTATCTACCGTGTTCAAGTTCTGAAAAAATGAAGGATTGTTTAGGGGAACACGTGCCAGCACCTATCCTAAAAGAAATTAGCACAATTTAAGTTATTTGCTTATGGGGAGGAATTGTATTTCAGGCACGCACAAAGAATCCTCTAGGAGCGTGGAGCATGAGTTTCGTGCTAGATCGTTAGGTTATCTTACCTATCAGTTTACAGCCACAGCAAGCACATTAGGCATTCAGACCTTTCTGTTGTCTGTGGTATGTATTTTAGTCTTACAGATCAAAAGAGTTCAGTTTCATTGAAGACTTAATGTTCAGCATTAGAGGTATCTGGATAAAACGTTGTGGCCTACAATACATAGAAGACCAGACAAATAAGGTTAATAGCGTGCCCCAGTACAAATGGATCTATGGAGTACACCAGTTGCTGCTAGGAATCTGATGTCTGTGCTGTGTGTATTGCAAGGGGCTTTACTGCAGATTAGTTCTTACCTGGACCTGTGGACTAAATGCTCATTAATGGCTGGAGTGCGTTAAGTGAACGCCTAGAGTATATCTTCTGCTTTTGTTTTTATCCAGATGGAATCCAGCTTGCATTCTAAGCCTATATCATGATATGAACCAAAGCAGAACAGTATGAGTGCAGATGATCAGTAGATTTACTTCTAAAGTGCGTTGTTGATCTGAACTATAATGCTAGTGTAGAGGCACTCTTAGTACGCAGTTCTCGCTGGACTTGAGCTTTATAAGCTTTTAAAAACAGGCTCCATGTGGGCCACTACAGCATGACTGATTACAAACATATGCATGTACATGCTCATATCTTGCAGTCAGCCTCCGACATGGAGTTCTTTGGGTTGTCTAATTCTTAGACAGTTTATGTCTTCTACTGTTCTAACTGCAACCTCCTGCTGCTGTGTAGGGGAACTCACTCCTTGGATCACCTGAACGTTGCTAACGTGTCACCACAAACAGTACTCACTGAACATCACTTACTAATTGCCATTCCCAGTTATCCTTCAAGTCACATGTGGTTACACATCTTGCAGAGTTTCAGCATCCTTAAAACTTTTTAAAAAGGGAAAAACTACCCATTTTGAGAGCCCTATTTTGAATGCTTCTTCAATTCTACTCTCCGCTCTTCCACAGAGACGTCAGTAAAGCTCACAGAAAATCCTAGCCTTGCATGAAGAAAAACATTCACCCAGCCTTGTAAACTAAGGTGAAATTTTAAGTGAAGCAGAATATGTAAACACTTTTGTTCCCCATTTTCTTCTTTCAAGACAGGTTAGCTAACATTCCAGGCTCAGCCAAGCTTCTTCCTAGCAAAGGCTCTTCTTTGTTTAGCATTTCTAGACCTCTGAAAGGAAACTTAACTCCTTTGTGGGTGGGTCCTTTGTGCATGTGTCCTTTTAAAAGGCATATCTGTTGAATCTCTGAACAGTATTATAATGAAGGCTAATTAGATTGTAGGCTGCCGTTTTCCTCTTATGTGCCATAGTGGAGTTTATACTCCCCAGCTATTGAGAAACAAGCAGCATAGTCTTTTGTGACTGTGATTGAAATACATTTGAAGTGGATTTGCTTTCCTTGGAGGATTTTGTCTTACATTTTTTCAGCAAAGTAAAAATGTGTAATTTTGATAATTTATTCTTTATCTTGGTATATGATTGCAACTTTTCAGTACTTTGTAAAATGTTTACATTTCAGGCTTTTGATCAAATCCATAAATCTTAGTAAGGTAGACTATAAGCATTTAATAGATGATATGCAAGGCTATTCCCTGATTTTTCAGGTCCTGATGTTTAAATATTTGCATATATGTAAATTGTGCATAACCACAACTAAATTTTCATAAGTCACATGATATAAGTTCATTGGAAAGTGTGAGAGTTTGACATAGGTCATACTAGTCACAGAGTGGAGATGGAAAAGTGTTTTAGACAGGAAAGCGTGTCAGAAGCACTGGTATTTCTGGGATGGGGGAGGTTAAGCAATGCTATCTACTACAGGGAGGAGGAAGCAAGATGCCTGCAAATATGTCAGAGGATTGAATGGAAAAGACTGAAAAGGTGGGTTTCCCATCCAGTTGTTATTATAAATCAGTGAAGCATGATGTTTTTGCTGTTTTGCCACTTAGGCAGAATAAGGTAACATCTTGGGAGTCCAAGTTTTAATCTTTTCTATGCAGGCTAGCAGATGAGAATGCTTAAGAGGGGTTTTGCTGTTCTTTTCTAAAGGAACTGCAACTGATTTTCTGGACAGCATTGTGTTTTGTGAATATCAAAGAATAATTTCGTGAATGGTCTTTGAAAGGTGTTTTGAGACCTGAGCAAGGAGGTGCCTTTTCTTAAGTAGGTGGTTTATATGGAAATGAGTTGTTTACAAGGAATTATGCCACAAGCAGTTACCTTCAAAGAATAATCCATAATAATGCATGCTTGAACTCATAGGAAATTCGTGATTACTGCCTCATCACAGTGTGTTCATGATGATGCACCTGATACTGCAGTTTCTAATATTTAAGGTAGAGTATACAAACTGTGCCGACATAAGTGTACTTGAATGTTTGGGAGTGTCACTCCCTTTGATTCTACCCAAGCAGATATGCAAAGATTAAGCTTTTCTTGCAATGGCTGTAAGTGTAATTATTGGAAACATTATAAAATAAAACCGCACAGGCAAGTATTGAGGAAAAGCCTGCCCATGCCTAAGAAAGAAGAGTTTTTAGAACTGTTCTTAAATGTGTATTTTTTACATATGCATGTATATATGCAATATATATAGTTCTGCAGTCAGGTGAATTATCACTGAAGGTAGTAGGTAACCACACATACCAGAGGAGGATTCAACACAAAATCTTTGCTAAGGCAGTCATTCATCTGCTGTGACTGGGCCCATTGTTAATAGTAATATTAAACTTTAGGCAAGTTTTTATTTATTTATTCTCTATATATGTTGTTAAAATAAGGAAATTTACTCTGCACAGATGTAAAGGATAAAAATGGAAAGATGGAGAAAAAAGAGAACAAAAGTGAAAAGGCCGTCTTTATGCCAGGCCTAAAGAACAGTGCGCTTAATCATACTTTGGCAGCTGCATGTTTATAAGATGACTGATAATGTTATTGCCAATTTAGTTTTAAGTTTAGGCTTAAGATTTAGAGTGAAATAATGAATATAACCTATTTTGTACCTTATACTCTATGGTATATATCTGCATACTTAACAATTTGGGGAATAGAGGTGAGCCAGAGACAACCCCTTGCTATTTAAAGGAGATATGTGGAACAGAATTTAGGTGACTTGGAAATATTGTCCATTCATCCTTTCTGAGAGTTAAACTTTACATTGCCCTGAAAGAAAGACTATGTACTTTCTTGCTGTAATGGAGAAATGTGCAGATAAGATTTGCTGCATTCAGCCTTCCCATTAACTTAGAATTTCCAACACTGTCACTTTTATAAAGAAAAAGTCTTATTGTGCAAATCAGGAGTCGTGAATATGTAAGTGAAGTGGAGAGTGGGTAAGCAGCTTAACTTTTCTTCATGTTTGGGTCAGATACATTGTATGCAGCAAAGCTGATTGACCTTAGAAGTTTTTATTTCTTCATTTCATATGCTTTCTAATGATTACTAAGGACAATGTTAGGGCAAGAAAGGAAGTTAATGGGCCTATGAGGTGCATAAGAGCAATTCTGCTCAGGAATGTTCTATCCATCCATAGATAATACTACCCTCTGTAAACCAATGCAAATGTTCATCCGTTGCAGGATACAGTCTACCAAGAATGTAGCCTTTGGGAAATGGTTTATGCGCTCACAACACATAATCTACTAGTTTTAAATTACCTGAAGTCCTGTTTTAAGAGGTTACCCACCATACTTTGAGATACCTGTCAGCAAATTCTTGAAAAGGCTGGGTACACAGTATGGTGTACCAATGAACGGTTTGAGTATCAATGAACAATAAAAAGCAGAACTGCTTGCCATGGAGAAATATAGGTCAGCTTCTTGTTAAAAATGCACAAAAGAAGACAAACAAAATTTGTACGAGTAATTATAAAGGCAGAACATTTAATTCTGTATATAACTGTATACTAAGTGTCTGTCTTTTCTTTGATCCTTTTTTCAGAAGATAGTTCTGACGGATGAATTGTTACCAGATAGCGTTTTAATATAAATGGAGGTACGTATGCAACTAACACATAATTCCCCAGGCCTGCCTCAACTTTCTAGATGATCTTGTTACAATCAGCTCTATAATGGCTTACATCCCCTAAGTGCAGCACCATGCTACCTCCCCTGAACACCTATGCATAGGGGCAAGAGGTGGGATAAGAAACATGGAATAGGAATAACATAGATGCCCTACACCAATTCGGTAACACTGCTAACATAAAAAAGCTATGTTATTGTTAATTCGTTCTGAAGATTTAATATGTGTAGTCTATGAACTGAGTTGGAACAAATCTCTTCCTCTAAATCACTGATCAAAACTTGGAAAATTATTTATCTGCGCCATATCTCTACCTCAAATTCTCTATAAAACTGGACTAGCAATAATCCTGTCTTATATGCAAGCTGAAAGTTCTTCTCAACAAAGCCTATTTCTTCATATATTTAAAAGTTATAAATATGTAATTATACATCACTCAGTTACACCTGGGACTTTTGCAGAAATCTAAGAGGAAAAAAATACTGTTTTTTAAAACAACTATAGATTCTCTTCTGCAACAACTAACTTTAATGGGCAGCACTGTAAAATCAAATGTGAGATAAGTTCTATTGTGAATCTGGTAATAATTATCTGGTCCGGCTGCAGTAGGGTTTAGCTGATCAAGAGAGAGCAGCAATACGCATCTAATACAACAGTCAGGATACTAGGAGCATCTCATTCAGTAGCAGAGAGACAGTGCTGGCTAGTACCAACAATAGTAACCAAATACCCGTCTCAAAGATTTGACCAGTTGGCTTTGCTGACTTTGTGGAGACCTGCAGTGTTTTTGGGCTTCCAAGCAAACCCTGAGGTACCTACCATCATCTGCTAGCATCCCTGCAGGAGGTGCTTATCATATGCCAGCTCCTCCTCTCTTTATAGGAGTGACTCTTAGCAGAAAGCCACACTGATGGCTTTTGACTACCTGCCAGACAGTGCAGCAGTAACCAGGCTTTCTCCATCACTAGCTGGAAGCTGCTATTCTATGTACTTTTTAAATCTAATACTCCTCTCAAACTGTCTTTCATACAGCTTGTAGAAACTGTACCTTTTTCAGTACATCTTTCCCTTTGATGCAATGTGCTGTTTAAGCTTCGCATTTCTCTAAACTAAAAATGGTAGGAAGACTTTACTGCTGTTGCACTGTAGATGGTTCCATAGAGTGATTTTCCTGGATATTGATGCTTTTTTTGTTCCTCCACATATAGTAAATGTTTTGTCAAATCTGATTCATGTTCTGGAAAAGCAGAACATGAACAAAAAATCTTTGAGTCAAATTTCTTCATATCTCTGGAGTATCCTTTTTCTTGCCTTCTCTTTTTTAGTTAAGTCTGTGGCTATGCTGATGGATTAAGTCACTCATTTTTACTCTTCTAGCCTCTTTTCAAATATTGTTCTTAGACACAAAGAGTCACTATGACTGTAGCAGACAGAACAGTATTCCTGTAATTTCCTCGCTTATCAATCTGCCATGTGCCTCTATTTCCAAAAGCCTCTCTTTAAATACGCTTGCAAAAAGCAGTAACCGCAACAAGCCCCTAAAAAAATATTAAGTGAAAAGGGAGACAAACACACATATCAATGTAGTACAAATACTGAATTGGAAACTAGGTTTAGGGAGACGTCCATGAACAACTTTCCCCACTGTTTGTGCACCTCTGCCTATTTGTATAGTCTGATGATCATTTAATTGAGATTAATTGCAGAGGAGAGAGTGATAATATGCATTAAAGGAGAAGAGTAAAGGAAAAGCAGAAAGTCTAGACCAGCCTTCAGACAGAAGCCATCTGAGCTCTTAGATACATCTGCCACAAACCCATGTATGGGCAAATGAACACACTGAAATTACTTTGAACACTCTCGCAACTGCCTTTTTCTGTATTATGATCTTGCTACCCACTTGCTGGCAAAAATAAAAATCAAAATATTTTGAGACAGATATATCATGGGAATTTCTGTACAAATGAATGAAATAATCATAATCCTTGCTTTCCTGAATGACATCACTTGCACAATACATACAAACCACTGCAGAGGACACACATTGGAATAAAAGATGCTAATGGGTGTTTGCAAAGAAAAGCTAGTGCCTCCTATCCTTGGGAAATATTTGGCTGCCGCAGCTCCTGACCCCAAATCTTAAATTCACTAAGTGAGTGGAATAACTGCAAATCACTTTGCCACTGTTATCCTGTTTATAGAAGGAACACAAATATATATACCTCACAGATTTATCATGAAGAGAAGGCAGTCTAAGTAGATGCGAAACAGCATTATTACAAGGCTTAGCAGTATGATTACTAGCGAGTAAAGCACAGCAGAATAAACCAGAAGAGGCTGAATTAGGCTGTCTTTGTTGGAAGTAATCTCAGAGGCTGCAAATATGATAAATAGGATACCTTTGAAAGCCTTAAGGGTCCCTTTTTGGAGTATATTATCTGGTAAATTTGACTAGTTACTCTCATTATAAGACTACATAGTTAAAAAAATTTTTGACAGTTGCTAGGGATAATTGAAATGCATAGGACTTCATTTTTTGCCAAAATTGTTATGTGAATGGGAGTGGAAGAAGTTATGTTTATGCACCTTTTGCAAAAAATGCATCCCATTTTCAAGCATCTTCAAGTGTTGCATGCACTTATGCACCCTCTGACCTAGCAGCATTATTATCTATGAGCAACCCAGATGGCACACTGGGATTCAGAACCCAGTCTAAACCCTTGGAAGAATCCATATAATTTCAGGTGGTTTAGGTGAATCACAAAGCTATCCTTTCCCTTTATGTTTTCTAAACCTCAGGAGTCCGGGGTTTGTGAGGTTTTTTGCTTTATTTTTCTTACTGGCTTCCTAACATAAGAGATGTCCTTCTTATCAGAGTAGATGATATTCTGAATGTTTACAACACAATTTTGAGAGAGGTTTTTTTTTAATTTCAGACGTTTCCAGTGGAAGCTGAGGAAACTTCATATTCTTCACTTTATCACTGAAAAGATTTCCAATTGTATCTGTTATCCTAGTAAATGATTCACTGTGGGACAATAGCCTGTTGCCTGTGATAGAACTGAACGTAGCATAATGGATTCAGATGGAAGAACTGTGCAAACTTATTTCTTCCAGGGCCAACAGGCCTAGTTAAAACTTTGTTAATTGTGCTGTAATGATATGTCTCCTCTTGGGAATTACTAGTCTGTGATGGGGACATGGTGTTCCACAGGTGACTGCAAACTACTAACATTCAGTGTTAGTATAAATTTTAAATGACTACCTAAATCCCTGTGAACTGCATAATCTTAATGTAAAAGTAATCTTTTTAAGGTACTTAGGATAATGGGAGCGCTTAAGTACTATGTTTTTTTCACTTATTTGATATAGTTCTTTTACCCTCATGAATAAATTAGCATGCCTAAAAAACTCCGTACTTTTATTAGATTTAATCTATGAAGTTTCCCAGTTCAACTAACCATGCAAATATGTGTCCCGTTTTAACATCTTCTGTGGATCTGAAATTAATATTTGGCCCCTTTTCTTCTGATTTTAGTGATAAAGCTTCCAATGAGAATGATACAGGATCAAGCCTGAGCTCATGCAACTTATTTACTCAAGGCCAGGGTTCTGCCTTCATTAAAACATTTAAAACAATGCAGTAGAGTGTAGTTTTTATGCTACAACCAGTACATGATAGATTTTGAGTAACATCATTCTTCTCTCAGTAGCATGAGCAGATATTCTTCGTTTTCACTGATGTGCCCATAAGTTGAAAGGGAAAAAGAATTAATTGAACAGAATACCAAAGCAAAGCAAAAAGCAACTCAAAATGAAAGTGTGTATGCAAATGAAAGTATTTGATAGGGGCAGAAAGTGGTTGCATTCTAAGTCCTCTGCCTTCAGATTTTACGTTATTCTCTAACATTATAGCAATGGATTAATTAATCTTCATTAAAAAAGAACAGCCTCCTCCCCAGTGTTATTAGGTTGAACAGATACACCATGTAGAGATTGTTACTATTTGCTAATTTTCAACTAATTTATTAAGATCTGCTCTCATTTTTTAATTTTCAGTAATCAGTGCCACTCTGTTATGAAAGCACCTCTGCAGTCTAGACAGTACATACTCATTTATGTGATAAATAATGGATAAATACTGAGTATGCCATTAGCCGTTAATGCAGTGGATTGATTCCTTGCAGCACGTATACTCCATCCTTGTTTTAGCACTTATGCCACCTGTCTCTTGCACTTACTATGTGATGCTTCAATAGCAGGGAATGGGGTTCCCTAATCATTCTTAATTTAGCTCATTTTTATCACTCATAAACAGGCTGACAGAAAATAAAGCTTATCTTTGTGATATGACAGAGAGAAGTGCAAATCAAGAGGTGCAACTACTGCCTTAATGACTGCTTTCACTACTCTGTCCTGTAGTTTTAGCACAATACAGATTACTTGTGGATAACCAGAAAGAATCAGTAGAACTTATTTCTTTTCTCAGATTTCTATTTTGACATTTCCACTGTTTTGGCCAAGTGGCTGGGACAAACAAAAGTTATTTAAAGTTTCTCTTCCAATTACCTTCAGGTGTAGGAACAGAGATTCAAAGTGAAGTTATTGGCTTTCCACTCTTCATTTTACAGCAGATATCTGCAAAAGTAGAGAAAAAAGGGAGAAGTTACCAGGGACATATTGCCTCCTTAAAGCAGAAATATATGTGGCAGGCCTCTCTTTGGTCTGTCTCTCCAAGACTAATCAAACGCATACTGAAGTAAATGGCAATGCTCCTTTTGTATATAAACAGAAAATAAGGGGATTAAAAAAAATTTTAGGAGTGGCTTGGAAAGGATGCTTAAGATGATAGTAAAAAGATCTTTAAATACAATGAAAGCGGGAAGCTAGATAAGGAATCAGTAGGACCACTTGATGAACAAAGGTGTAAAAAGGACACTCAAGGTTGATAAGGCCGTAGCAGAGAAGCTCAGTGAATTACTTACGTGGGTCTTTACTGCTGGAGACTTTGGGGAGTAAGAAATGGATCAGAAGAGCCAGATAAATTTGAGTCAGGTATTAAACCAAGTAGACAAGTTAGATATTAGTAAGTCACCAGGACAGGATGGCATTCCAGCCAAGATTTTGAAGTAACTGAAATGTGAAATTGCAGAACTGCTGGTTAAGGTGTCTCACCAATCAATAGAAACAGCCAATGTGCCAGGTTGCCACTGTAACTTCTCTCTACAAAAAGGGCTCCAAAGGGACCTTGGGAACTGCAGACCAATGAGTCTGACTTCCATTCGTGATAATTGCATCTCACAGAGTAAGATACTAGATCACATGGATAAACTTGATGCATTGGGAAGGAATCAGCAGGGCTTCTGTGAGAGGAAATGCTGTCTCAATAACCTAGTTCTATGAGGACGTCAATAAGCACATAGATAAAGGGTGTTCTGGGGACATAATATTTCTGATTTTCAAAAGATCTTTGACAAAGTTCCGCACTGATTATTATTAAAGAAAGTAAGCTGCCATAGGGCTGGAGGAAGGACTTTTTTATGCCCTGAAAGCTGGTTAAAGAATTGTGCAAATGGAAGAGTTTGATCATCATTTTTTCTGGGTGGAGTCAGTGGAGTTCAGTGATTTAACCAGTTTTATTCAGCATCTTCATCAGTGGCATGGAGTAGGAGTTTGCAATGAATTCTCCAAGTCTACTTTCTGGGTAATGAAATGCCATGCTAGTAATCAGGAGGACCAAAAACAACTTACAAAGCTGGGCAAGCAGGTAAACAGGTGCCAGATTAGCTTCAGTACAGGTAAATGGAAGGTAATGACTCTGTGGAAAAATAATCTAAACCCCATGCCTAGACAATGTGAACTGAGAAGTGGCAGCCCTAACTCGGAGAAGAGATCTTGGAGTTATCATTGTCAGTTCCCTGAGGTCATTAGTTCAATGTGAGGTGGCAGTCGAAAAATCCAGTAAAATGTTGGACATCAGAAACGGCATGGAGAACAGGACAGGAAGCAAATTGTCATTTTATACAATGTTGGTGCACCCACATCTTAGGTACTGTGCAGCTGTGGTCACCACATCGCAAGAAAGACTTAGTGGAATCAGAAAAGATACAGAGAAAGCAGCCAAAATGGTTAAGGGGAAAGAGCAGCTGACTCATGAAGAGAAACTGAAAAACCTGGGACTTTTTAGTTAGAATAGGGCTGAAATCATGGAAGATGATGTAGAAGCTGAATGCAGTTAGAGCTGTTATCCACCAAATAACACAATACCAAAACGAAGAGACACTCAATGAAACTAGTGGGAGATTACTTTAGTATGTATTTTAAAAGTACTGCTTTACACAGCAGGTGGTGAACTTCAGAAAATCTGTTGCCATGGGCAGTGTCTGCTGTGGAGGCAGTCAATGTCAATGGGTTCATAAATGGTTAGACAAATTCAGTGACAAGTGGGCAATAAACACAAAAGGGAACATGCATTTTCTATTATCCTCAGTGCAATGACGGTAGATGCCAGAGTAGTACAAGGGGAATGGATCATATCCATCCATCCATCATTTCCTCTCCCAAAATTAGGTCTTCTTCTGACACAGCTGGAGACAGAACGGTGGGCTACATTGACCACAGGGGGCCATTCTTATACTCTTATGCAGTATTTGAGGCTAACCGAGAAAAGGTCTAGCGTGTGCTGCATCATTGTAGTCAGCATGGATTCACCAGGGGGAAATCATGCTTGACCAATCTGATAGCGTTCTCTGATGGACTGACTGGCTGGGTAGATGAGGGGAGAGCAGTGGATGTTGTCTACCCTGATTTCAGCAAGGCTTTGGACACTGTCTCCCATAGCATCCTCATGGGCAAGCTCAGGAAGTGCAGGCTGGAGGAGCAGACGGTGAGGTGGATTGAGGACTGGCTGAGTGGCAGAGCTCAGAGGGTTGTGGTCAGCAGCGCAGAGTCTAGTTGGAGGCCTGTGGCTAGTGGTGTCCCCCAGGGGTCACTACTGGGTCCACTATTGTTTAACTAACTTAGTCATCAATGAAGGGGCAGAGTGCCTCCTCAGCAAGTTTGCTGATGATACAAAACTGGGGGGAGTGGCTGATACCCCAGAGGGCTGTGCTGCCCTTCAGAGGCACCTGGACAGGCTGGAGAGATGGGCAGAGAGGAAAATTCAGCAAAGGCAAAGGCAGGGTCGTGCACCTGGGGAGGAATAACCCCATGCACCAGGGCAGGCTGGGGGCTGACCTGCTGGAAAGCAGCTCTGCAGAGAAGGACCTGGGAGTGCTGGTGGACGACCAGTTGACCACGAGCCAGCAACGTGCCCTTGTGGCCAAGAAGGCCAATGGTCTCCTGGGGTGCATGAGGCAGAGTGTTGCCAGCAGGTGGAGGGAGGCGATCCTGCCCCTCTCCTCAGCCCTGGTGAGGCCACACCTGGAGTCCCGTGTCCAGTTGTGGGCTCCCCAGTACAAGAGAGACATGGCACTACTGGAGCCATGGGTCCAGTGAAGGGCTACAAAGATGATGAAGGGACTGGAGCATCTCTCCTATGAGGAAAGGCTGAGAGAGCTGGGCCTGTTCAGCCTGGAGAAGAGAAGACTGAGGGGGGATCTGATCAATGTGTATAAATACCTGAAGGGAGGGTGTCAAGAGGACGGGGCCAGATTCTTCTCAGTGGTGCCCAGTGACAGGACAAGAGGCACCAGGCATAAACTGAAACACAGGAAGTTCTGTCTGAACATGAGGAAAAACTTCTTTCCTGTGAGGGTGCCAGAGCACTGGCACAGGTTGCCCCGAGAGGTTGTAGAGTCTCCTTCCCTGAGATACTCAAAAGCCGCCTGGACGCAATCCTGGGCAATGTGCTCTACGTGACCCTGCATGAGCAGGGATTTTGGACTAGATGATCTCCAGAGGTCCCTTCCAACCTCAACTGTTCTGTGATTCTGTGTGATTCTGTGATTTGCACACCTTTATCACACTTTTCAGTGAAAAACAGGAAAACGTGGAAAACTGTGGTATTTTTACACACCTAGTGCAAATATGGTGGATCAGCGAACAGCAAATGCTGCAGTAGTGTGCCCCAGAGAAAAAAAATAAAAGAAAGTAGAAGGCTTAGAGTAGGACATGAAACAGACAGGGGATGAAGAACATACAGTTTTTAGCCTGGCTAAGGACAGTGGATGTTACAGCTGCAAACAACAGTTTTCTGTGTGACACAGCAGTGTGTTTCAGCATTGTCGATGGCATGGTGGTTGACTAATGTGATTGTTGTTATTCTGTGTGCACTGGATGTTTTTGACTCATGACAAAGTGCTATGTATGGCACAGTGATATGTCAGGAAAGGAACGTGCATGGCAGATGTATGACCACCTGCGTGTAGATGAAAGCTTGCGATTGTAACAAAGCTTTTGTTGACTCTTCAACAATGTTTATGTATAGATTTGATACAAATACTTGTAAACAGTTCATTGAAATAAAATTATTCTGTTTTAGATTCTAGTAGTCTAACAAATGACATATTAGTTCCTTACATCCTGCTTTTATATTTACTGGATGGTGTTCCTAAATTGCTTCTTACTGTTGACAGCACATCACATTTCATCTTTTCATAGGGATGACAGTATTCAAGTCCTGCTATCCTGTTTTGTGCATTTCCCTCAGTTCCTAGTGTTCAAAGTGAGAGGGCTGTGGGTATGACTGGAAAGCTATTTACCCTTAACTGTATGTCTGTAAGGGGATATGTGAATAACTGAAATGTGAAAAATCCTAAAAAAAATAAGGAAAAGAGCTAAGGAAAGGATAGGCATAAGCAACTGGAAGATGAACACTTTCTCCTGAATAATCCAATGGTTAAAGCAATCACAAGGTATTTGAGAAAGTTTGCTTCAGTTCTTCCCACTAGCAGAAGGGACTGAAATCTGTAGCTCCCACTTCTTATTATCTTCAGCAGGCTAAAGGATATGTATGGGTGGGCAAGAGATCTTTTAATTATTTTGCTGACTGTGTATTTTGTATAAATAATAAAATATTCTCTGTTTTGGAGATGAGAGTCTCCGTGTTTCATCTCTGAAGCAGAGCTTGTGGCTCTGACTGATGATCACTTGTTTTATGCAAAAGGAACAGTGTCAACAAGAGAAAATTCTGCTATTCTGTACCCTAGCCATTGAAGCTTTCACATAAGGACAGTGGGAGAGCTGGTTTGAGTCTACCCTCTCGCTCATTCATCTATACCAATGACTTCTTAGCTTGGTAGTCAGGCTACTCTCTCAGGCAGAGAACTGAACTTGTGTTACTCATATCTCGGGTAAGCATTTTAACCTTTAAGTTATTAACTAAAAAAAAAAGAGTGAGAGGAAGAAGGATGCAGGGAAGAACATTCTTCCTGTGGCACTTCCATGAATATAGTCCTCTCCCCTTCCCAAAAGTACCTTTCAGTCAAAATCATTCACATATTTCAATAAATATTTACAAATAATTTCAAGACAATTGAAAGTACATTTTCCTGAATTCGCTATTTCTTTTTCACTTATTTAGTTTTACATAGAGACAGCTAACTGATTTTTCCCCTGGATGGGTGCATGTGGCTTTCCTGAGCACATCTGTAAACAATAGCTCTACAGAGAACATAGCAAAAGCTCATTTTGTGTCTTAGTATACCAGAGCCAAGAACAATGCAATATGACCAGAGATTTCGGGAGGACTCTAGCACTTAAAGCTAGAATTCAATTTTCAAAGCACTAGAACCAGTCAGGTTAGTGTAAATGTATACCAGAAATGTTGGGATCCAATTTGATACATCCGTTGAGTTCCACTTACTCTGTGACAGTTCTTCAGATTTGACACCTCGCAGGGAAAATTGCTGCTATGGGTTATTTTTCCGGGAAGAAGAATTACATATTCTTTCTAAGTCCATTTGTCTTTCTAAAACATAATGGGAAATTAATTATTTTTGAAAGTCTTCTAGTCAGAAAACTGGCTCTCCCATCTTCTTGCCAGTGCTTGCATCATGCGGAACTATTAATGTGAAAATATTAGATATTAAAACTGAAGTTCATGAGGAAGATTTCAAAGTGGTACCACTGGAACTAAGCCAGCTATTGGGATGAGTACTGTTACTGAAAATTAGACAATCATTGCTTGCCAGAAGGACATTATTCACCAGCAAGTACAGAGAAATCCCAATGTATATGGCTAAAGCTCAATAGGCAGGGTGTAAACAAAAGTTGATTATTAAATCAAAAACCTTGCTAATGTCGTAGAGACACAAGAAAGACTTGTCTTTTATTTACCCCCATTTTTTGTTAATTTTTTATGCAAAACAAAGACTGCCTAGGTTGAAGACAGGCCATGTTAGTCACACTAGTCTCTTGCATTAAGCCATATAAGTAAAGATTTGGCTTCCCGTTAATAATAATATTCTTCCTTGGTTAAGAGGAGTCCACTGATAAGGCCTGTGGAACCGATACATGAAACTCTCTCTTCCATTAGTAACACGAACCTCCTTGTCCAGAGAAGCAGTTTCCCTCGTCATGAAAATATAGACTGGTCTAGCAAGAAAACACCTGATTAGTGCTGTTCACAGTGCTAAGACCAAAATGTCTACCTGTTTAGATAAACTGGAAGTCTCTTCTCCATCATTATCTCAACTAATGTCTTCTTCCTAGTGAGAGTGAATTACATCTAGGTTTCAGCAACTTTCTCCTCCAAGACATATTTCCTCACCAGCAGGTCAGGTCTACCAGGTGGCCAACCCCATGGCTAGGTTTGCCCCAGGTCAGACTTCTACTTCTTCAGTTGTGGCTCTGGATGCATGGCTGCAAGCACGAACAGAGCTGGCCTTCAGTATGCGTGGTGCTGTGCCTGCCAGAGTATGACAAGGAGGCTTGTGCAGGCCCTCGGCCATCCGTCTGCAGGCTGCCTGCCAAGTAGTCATGCAGTGAGGAAGCAGATGGGGCTGGGAGCATGCCGTGGCTGAGGCTTATCCCACGGCTGCTCTGTTACTAGGGCACAGGCACAGGCACTAACACACTGCGGAGCAGCTCCTCTTCCCTAATAGTTCAGGCTTGGAATTACACCTTGGCAGTAAGTCATGTGAGTCGAGATTCTGCTTTCAGTTAAGGAGCTGGAAAATCTGGAAAAAGACCAGTGCTCCCACTGTTCCTTTACCTTTTTCTCCTCACACTCACAGTGGAAGGAAGTGCATGAAAATTTCATGAGCTACAGTTCACGGGGTTTCCACCGAACCCCAGAGCAATCTAATTATCCTTCCTGTTATATGTCATAAGTTATATTTAAGTAGCACAAATGCCATCAAATGAATGTCTTTTGGCTTAAAAAGAGGACTGAACTGTGAAACATTTTATGAAGTAGGACAATCTCTGTCTCTATATATGCACAAATTGTCTTAAAAGTTTGATTCTGACTGTAGTAAAAACATAGCAGCAAGAGTGAGGGTATAAGTCTATACAGTTTAACCAACAAAAAGCATTTTCTCAAATAACTGCCAGAAAAGGATTGACTTTTATTTAATCTATTCTTTTGTGGGAGAAGGGTACATATCTTATCCTCAAATTATATTTATTTTTACCCGTGCGTAAGGAAAAAGAAGTGAGACTGAGAGATGCCCTGAGATTTAAAATCTACTACATTTTGCCTCTGGTTCCATTAGAGTCTTTCTTTCTTGAATTTCAAACACTTTTAAGCAACTGAGTCATGCTATGTAGGAAAATTGCACAAAACAATCTGACTTTCAGAGGAAAGATTATTATGGCTGAACCTTGGAAAAAGCAGTAAGAGGCCAGCTTAAAGTACTAGGCACATCTTATTGTCAGCCTTATAACTCTGGGCTACATTCAGCTTTGATAGTCTCTTTTTCTTGGTAGGATTTTGCATTGCATTCAGGAAAGCAAAGTTATTTTGGGCTGAACAATAACAGCTATTCATACCCTTTATACAACACATCCCATGTAGCTTTACTGTCAACTAATCTGATTCATGTGTATAAGTTATTACCCTGTCATTTTATCAGAATGGATCTAGTCGTGTATCCTCTTAATTCAGGGGAAAATCACAACAACCTTAAGAAGAAAACTACCTTTGGTACCTAGATGGGGCTGATGTCAGAAAAATGGGAGCAGTCAGGAAATGAGAGCGGCGCAGTTCCCTCCTTCCTATGCCAGCCTATCGGTGCTGCTACCTGATTTATCCTAGTGGACCCCGATGTCCTGGGGCTTTGGGCCTCTTTTCTGGTTCCTTGCCTGTAAATCCAATCTCTGAATTGAGATACTGGACTGAGACTGGGGACCAGGCAAATTTGATGCTGTCTCCATAACATTCTTCCCCAATGACATGAGGAAAGTCCAGGGGAGTGATAGAAATTTCCCCTCCCTGGGAATCAAGCAATATATCCCACCTTTGTTCCTGTGAAAGCCTAGCTGTACTGGGAAAGAATTATGCATCTCACCCTTTTATGGGAGGTAATTGCTGACAGTGACAGATTGCTTATTTTTGACGTCTGACTTCTGACAAATAGAGTCAAGTTCTCGATTCCCCTTACTGTTCTGTATACAGACCCCCTTCAAACATGTGTAGTAGAAATGCACCAAAAAGGAAGAAATTCTAGCTACTCTATAAGGAAGATCACAGAAAGAAGCAGGGAGGTCTGCCTCTCCCAATTTTCTTGCCTGACAGCACAGAGTGAAGTCATGATCTTTTAGCTTCAATTTCTTATCTGCCAAAAAAGGCCTATTTTTCCTACTTTTACAGATGGCTTGGGAGAGTAAAGAATTCATGGTTTTAGAAGCAGTTCCACATTACAGCAACAGTAGTCACAATAAAGACACAACCTCTGCTGGCAAAATCTTCAGGGGAGCCTGGAGTTGACTTTTAGCTGAATCCTACGTTTTAGCATGCGTTACATATATAGATATACGCTCCTCAGCATATACTTCCAAGGCATAGGAGGCTTTTAAAATAGTCAAGTCAGTTAACATACAATGCCCATGTCCATGTCTTTAGAAAGATAAAAATACACATTTCTGTTAAACAGGTAATAAAAACCACCTTTTTCCTTGAAATTCTCCTTAATAAATCTCTGACTTTGTTCTGTCCCATCTAAAAATCTGATGTCTCTTTTGAGTTGCAGTTTGGGTCTTAGTCTGTCCCAACAGACTAGCACATGAACGTTCAGTCACTCTAGCAGTGCTCTGATTCAGTGGGAACAATGACAGCATGATAGTCTTGTAATCTGGAATATCCTTTTAGCATCCTATCACCTACTTTTTTCAAATATTTTATGTTTATTTGCTATTTTCTTAACCAAAGTCTTGTGAAATTTGAAGGCAAAAATATGTACCTAAGTTTCACAGTGATCAAGGATCACCTGTATGATAGAACTGTAATATATTAAAAAAAACTTGTAGCACCTAAAGAGAAAAGAAAAAATTGTCCATCACAGTGCCTCTAAAAACATCCTAAATATTCTTTCATAAATTGTTTAGCTGTTTTGCATGTTATAAAAGTCCATTTATCAGAGTTATAAATAACAGCACAGCACACAAAGTCAGACTAATGTATACCAATATAATATGTATTCCATCAAGCGGTACAGTCATTCATGTTGACAGCTTTAGTCGTTCTATTACTAACTTGGTTGGGTGCTTGGGATACTTATAATGGATGTAATTTAGTAATAATAAGGTATTGCTTATGCTAAATAGATTAATAGGTTTTAAATGGTTAGTGCCATTTTCTTGTATCTCCTTGGATAATGAGCTGTGTCTATGTGTGCACTGTACACTGAATGATGGAGACCAATAATTCAAGCAATACCATTACCATCATTACCATAGTATCAATATGGGACATCTGGAAGTTTTTTCCTTTGCTTGTTCAAAGTCCAAGTTGAAGTTTATGAAAAAAAAAAATGCCCTCAATATTTAATGTCTGCAACAGAGAATGGAAATAACTGACAGAAGACTAGGAAGTGGGTACTGTTTGACTGCTTCAACACTACTCATGCAAACCATCTGTCATGCACTTCTTCAGGGAAAAAAACAGTTTTCAGAAATGTTTGTTCTGAAAATGCAAATTATTATATTTTATTTATTTCCAGTCACGTAATTGGATCTATTTCTTAGACTGTGTCTGCATGTAGATGTCAGTACATTATGGTGCTTATTTAACTACATCAGTAGCCTGTGAAGGCTCGGAATTTAGCTGTCCCCATTCAAGATGAACTTGAAATCTTTGTTTAGCTTTGCTAAAAGAGAAAAGGAGTAAAGTAAATGAGGACACTCAGGCTGCAGTTTCACAGCTGGCTTAAGCTGATCTGCAACTTTGTTGCCTCTGCAGAAAAGGCCAGTTTTGCCCTGTTCTCTCCCTCCTGCTCCCACGCTCCACTTCCCATTGCCAGCGCTAGCGCGCGCTGGCTGCACAAGTGAGCCCCGCTGACAGTTCACAAGCGCTAATGGCAGCAGAGGAGAGATGGTGGAATGACATGGCTGGGGACACTGGGAAGAGGAAGATGATCTCTCTCAGTGACACCATGGACTTACATCACTTTAAGCAGCTTGTGAAACTTTGCTGCAAGGCTCCAGCTCATCAAGCCACTCGAGTATCTGCCTAACTTGAGGCACATGGACTATCAATAAGAAAATATTGAGGCATGTGCTTTAACTGAAAACACATTATTAAGTGCTTCCTGAATTGAGATGATTCCCTTCTCAATATTTTTTCTTGTCCAATGTAATTTTATTTTTTCACTCCCTGCTAATATCTGCTTTAATTTCCTCTTTGCATATTCCCAGCTATCCCTTGCCTTTCTTTTTCCACAGAATTAAGGCCAGGGCACAGTGTTAAATTCTGCTTGCGGTGAGGTATGCTGTTCAGTAATTAACACATTTCCATGGTTTTGGCTTTTGCCAGCTAGCAGTCTGGCGTATACAGTGGACCATAGCCTGCAGTATAGCATGGGCTGGGGGCCGTTCCTGCCAGGTAGTATGCATGAGGCTGCTCTATATTGGGGAAAGAGGGAGTTAAGCTATTGTGGAGGCAAGCCCTTGGGACCAGAGAACGGGCCCTGGCCTGTTTAATTCTTTAGAATAGCTGCAGCCTTGTTGTCTTCCATGTTATATTAGCTTGGTCCAAAGGTAGTAAGAACCAAGTGAAAGAGTACAAATATCTTTACATGAGTTTGGACTCAGACTTTTTCATATCAGCCTGTTCTGGCATCAGAACTTATGATATGGAAGGAGCATCTATTTCTGCACCATTTCTAATTGCTGCATTGTCTCCTGTGGCCTCGAAGAAGCAGATAAAGGAAATAAAAACCTTGCAAGTACTCTAAGCGAGCGAGTCATTCTGAGACTGTGTAATAAGAGATCTCAAAAAGTAGACAAGTTTAGGTCATCAGCTACCTGATTTGTTGAACAATCTATTTCGTTATTCAGGAAACAGTTTTACTCTTGATTGCACTAAGAGCACTTAACACACTAACAGCATTTCACTGAAGCCAAACTTGAAACTTAACTTTTTTCTGAGGATGTAAAAGTTTACTGTATCATCCATGAATGTTTTTCTTCAGTTGCGGTAGCTTAAATGGTACAGACTATCCCAATAATAACTTGTTATATTCAACTAACTATGCAGTCTCTAAGGTCCTGTTGGGGTGAGATTGGAGGACTAGCACAGAAGCAGACCAGCAAATCCATCAGGTGGTGTACTTTCCTAACAGTCACCTGTTTTGCTCTGTGCATTTCCAGTCTTCAAAAAGGCCAAGAAGGAGGAGCCAGGAAACTACAGGCCAGTCAGCCTCACCTCCATCCCTGGAAAGGTGATGGAACAACTCATCCTGGATGTCCTCTCTGAGCATGTGGAGGACGAGAAGGTGATCAGGAGTAGTCAGCATGGATTCACCAGGGGGAAATCATGCTTGACCAATCTGATAGCGTTCTCTGATGGACTGACTGGCTGGGTAGATGAGGGGAGAGCAGTGGATGTTGTCTACCCTGATTTCAGCAAGGCTTTGGACACTGTCTCCCATAGCATCCTCATGGGCAAGCTCAGGAAGTGCAGGCTGGAGGAGCAGACGGTGAGGTGGATTGAGGACTGGCTGAGTGGCAGAGCTCAGAGGGTTGTGGTCAGCAGCGCAGAGTCTAGTTGGAGGCCTGTGGCTAGTGGTGTCCCCCAGGGGTCACTACTGGGTCCACTATTGTTTAACTAACTTAGTCATCAATGAAGGGGCAGAGTGCCTCCTCAGCAAGTTTGCTGATGATACAAAACTGGGGGGAGTGGCTGATACCCCAGAAGGCTGTGCTGCCCTTCAGAGGCACCTGGACAGGCTGGAGAGATGGGCAGAGAGGAAAATTCAGCAAAGGCAAAGGCAGGGTCGTGCACCTGGGGAGGAATAACCCCATGCACCAGGGCAGGCTGGGGGCTGACCTGCTGGAAAGCAGCTCTGCAGAGAAGGACCTGGGAGTGCTGGTGGACGACCAGTTGACCACGAGCCAGCAACGTGCCCTTGTGGCCAAGAAGGCCAGTGGTCTCCTGGGGTGCATGAGGCAGAGTGTTGCCAGCAGGTGGAGGGAGGCGATCCTGCCCCTCTCCTCAGCCCTGGTGAGGCCACACCTGGAGTCCCGTGTCCAGTTGTGGGCTCCCCAGTACAAGAGAGACATGGCACTACTGGAGCCATGGGTCCAGTGAAGGGCTACAAAGATGATGAAAGGACTGGAGCATCTCTCCTATGAGGAAAGGCTGAGAGAGCTGGGCCTGTTCAGCCTGGAGAAGAGAAGACTGATCAATGTGTATAAATACCTGAAGGGAGGGTGTCAAGAGGACGGGGCCAGATTCTTCTCAGTGGTGCCCAGTGACAGGACAAGAGGCACCAGGCATAAACTGAAACACAGGAAGTTCTGTCTGAACATGAGGAAAAACTTCTTTCCTGTGAGGGTGCCAGAGCACTGGCACAGGTTGCCCCGAGAGGTTGTAGAGTCTCCTTCCCTGAGATACTCAAAAGCCGCCTGGACGCAATCCTGGGCAATGTGCTCTACGTGACCCTGCATGAGCAGGGAGTTTGGACTAGATGATCTCCAGAGGTCCCTTCCAACCTCAACTGTTCTGTGATTCTGTGTGATTCTGTGATTATCTGCTGATAGACTATTATACTCATATTTCCTTTAATTTGTCTGAAGGTCTTTCTGAGCTGATCTGTTCAGTGAATTTTTTCACTCAATGCCTCCCACTTTTTGCTATATCTGGCCGCTAGAATTTTTTTTTCATTTGATTATTTTGACCAAAATCTGTGTTAATTTACATTTCAGGAATATCTGTGGCCTACTGTCATGAACGATCTTCATCCATATTTTGTTTTTTGCTCTCGAACTGAAGATGCAGTTTTTATATTTTGAAGAAGAAACACTTAGCCTAAAGGGTCTCTTAGCCGAGACCCTTTACCTGTCTTGGACAGACAGCATAGAACAAAATTATCACCTTTAATCTATTATATGGATAAATGTAAGGCCTCCATGCCCATTTCTCACAGCACAGAGGGTTAGCTGCTACTAAATTTTCTATAGTTTCAAAAATTTCTGGATTGTTGAAATAGATATGTAATTAGGATGGAATATCAAATACAATTTCCTTCCTGTTACTAGCTCTAGTGTTTGAGAGATGCACACAGAATTCCACAGAATGTTATTTGGATCCATTTCCATTGTGTTATTCAATTTAAACACTCAGTTTAAGTGGAGATGCCACAGAACTTTTAATTTGCTTTTCTAGTAATCTGTGCAGCCCAGAGAGCTTGAGTCAGGGACAGTTGTTGTCATGCTGTAGACCCAGGAATGAATCTCTCTGTACACATTTTGATATTCACCAACTGACTTGCCTCAGCTGAACAAGCCTCTTGTTAGGTCCTTAGCAAAATATTGTCATTACACTGGCAGATAAACTTTTTAGCTTCAGGGTAAAAATGCTTTTTAAACAGCCTACCGATGTCCTTATTGACGAAAAGGACAATATGACTTTTTTTTTCTTTTCCCAACTCCAGTGATAGTTCATAATTATACTGAGATTGCAATTAAAATTGTTACTGAACAACATCCAATGAATGCAACCTATGTGTATTTAGTTGTGTTTACCCACGTGAAAAATCCAATAATTCTCAAGAGGTGAGAAAACCATGTACATGCATATTAGCAGTCACTGGAGATGGGAAATTGTGTTTTTATTACTGAACTGATTTGGGCCATATCCTACTTATTCTCTCAAAGCTGCCTAGAGGGGTCATTATCTGCAGGAAAGGATGGAAGAGTCCTACAGCGCAGGACTGTAAGGTCTAGGAAAACACTTAAACATATGTTTAACTTAAAGCCCAGGAGAACATCACTGAAATCACTAGGTTTATTCCTGCACTAAGTACAGCATTAAGTATAACTTTACATACCGGCTTGACTTCAGACTTTACTGTACTATACTGACCCTGTGCAATTTTACCCAGCTCCCATTGATGTAAGAATTTTTGTGCAGCCTTTAGTGGGTCTTAAGTGATATTAAATATTCCATTAGAGAAATGTTGTTTCCATTATAGGTTTACAACAATTTTAACATTTAAAGACTATCATTAAAATATGTAGCTTTATAACATACTTTATCTGTGTGTGTAGCAGATTGCCACTTACTGGCAACTAGTCATGTATTAATTTTTCAGAAACATGTTTCCTGAATATGATTAATGACTCACATCCCTTTCGTATCTCTTTATTACAGCTGAATAGTATATGGATTATAAAATGCAAAACATATGCTGATCTTCGAATTGGACTGACAATGTCTCAAAAATATTAGAAGTTTGAAAAATCAGTTAATACAAAAGTTTGTTATCTTGGTATTTCACATTTATAAACTTGTGGTATTCAGCAAATATATTTTCTATTGATCATATAACTATTAGAATTGGTTAAGTCTTGACAAATGGGTATCCAATTGGGGATCCTTTAAAGTATTTCTATTTTGAAGGCAAAACATGCTTTGCAGTATCTTTCTTTCATAATGTAGGAAAAGAAAAACAATTCTAGAATGGACTGAAGTTTTCTTTGACTGCTTCTACATAATATTATTGAAACCAAAAATTTTGAAATAGCTAAAAAGTAGTCACAAGTTTTCAGGAAAAAGGAGGCTATTTGTCACTGAAAAAATGTTCTTTAAATTGGTAAGAACATAAGAGTAGCTGTAGTGAGTCGGATGAAAAGCCTGTGTAATTTATTATCCTATCTATCTCAAAGGATGGCCAGTTGCAATGCTCAGGGAAAGAATTTCTTCTTGTCTCCTGTATCTTTTCCATGAGACATCCTCTTCTGCCAATCAGTGGTTTAGGGACCAATCCCCTGAGCATCTCCATGTACATACGACCATTGCCCTAAGAGCCAGTAATGGGCTATTTCACTGTTAATATGGCCAGTCTCTTTCTGAAGACGTTGACATTTTGGCATCTCACAGTGTTCTTCCACCCTAGTTCTACACTTCAACCATGTGCTTTGTGAAAAGGTACTTCTTTTTACTTGTTTTAAATCTACTATCTGATAGCTCTCTTGGAGGGGGAGCACGCTATTAGTTTTTAGATTTTGAGAACAGCAGTAAATATTCATTTCCTGCTTACCTTCTCCTCACAATTAGTAATTCAGTACATACTGTCAAAGGGTTAGCCAGCCTTCATAATCCACACAAAAACCTTCATATGTTAGGAACCACCGTGGCTGTCCAGCATGCCTTGAGAGTTGAATGACGGAGTCTGAGGAGTGGTTCACAGCTAGGAAAAAACATGAGCTCCCAAAGGGTCACTAGCAGCCACTGCTGGCTTGCACCCTATCGTAGCTAGGAATTTAGCCAGTGGAACAGTCTCAATGGGGGCACAGCTTGCTACAGCCCCCACAAGAGGCTCTATCTCTGAGAGCATGAAGCTGAAAAGCTAAAGGTTGGCCATAGCTGTTGTATTATAGCTGTCATACCATTTCCAGTCTGAGGATTATGTAGTCTAGATTATTTAGTCTTATTTGGAAGCCACTCTAGGTTGTCCTTGTTGCTCTGCTGTAGTCCCTTTCGGTAGAAAATGACCAGAAATGCATTCAGTATGTGTCACCCTGGATTTATTCAACTGTATAACTTTTTTATCCCTTTTGTTTCTGAATAACTCCTCATAAGTGATCTGCCTTTTTGGCCACCCCTGAACACTGAGGTGATCTTTTCACAAAACTGTCCATGGTGACTTCTAGACCTTGCTTTGACTGGTGATACCTGGTATAGAAGACATGACTGTAATGGTGTATATTGAAAGTTAGATTTCTCCCTGGTTTGTGCTTGCTGGCATTGAAATTCATTTTTCTTGTATATCTTATGTTTATGAAAACATGAGTGGTACAGTTTCGGGTGTTATAGAGATTTTAATGTACCGTATCATAGGTCAGTTAAAACTGTTTGTAACAAAACTGGTAGAAACACTTCAAACTATTAGAATGTATATTTTCAAATGTAAATACATTAAAAAGTTTATTTTAAAATATTTTATTTTGCTTTTACTTTCCAATTGAAGTTTTAATGAAATTCTTTCATGAACATTTTTTAGAACAATATTTCTTAGGAACAAATAACTCCCATACAGAAATGTGCCCAGCTTCAAAGACATATATTATCTGTTAATTCCAGTGAATCAGAATTTACATATTGATGATCCACTGCAATGTATATGAACAGAATTTAAATCATTGGCTCACTCAGAAGCGAAAGGTTCTCATAACCAGTATTTCAGTTACCCAGTTCCTCAGCTTCTACTAAAAGTTATTGTCGTGAAGAAATGTCTACAACCACATATTTTGTCTTGTCTAATGTTATTCATTTAGCATCTACTATTCCAATATGGGCTTAAAAATTCTTCTAAACATTCGTGACAGCCAAAAAGCTACATACGCACAAGTAGTTGACAGGACACTGACTTATGTTCCGACTTTTTTGACCTTTCAGTTATACTCTAAAGCCATACATTGTTATGCATGAATAACTTCATAACATGAGACACAGGCAAGGATAGGACACTCTCTAGGTGTGTCAAGCAAGTTACGACAACAACAGTAGGAAGTTTCTTTTGAGCCTGTTCACCCAAATGATTAATTGAAGAAAGTGCACTATTATCTGACAGTATAAGCCCGTCCAAACTATTATCTGACAGTAAAGGAAGTTCACTCATTTGTTAGAAATCTAAATAATGCCTAAATAACAAATATTTTATACGTCAGTATCACCAACGCATCTGCTTCATACACAGATTAACCCCAAATGTGAGTGTTCCTTACAATTATATAATTAATTCCTGGTATGTAGCCCACTTTTGGCACAAGTGGCAATGCAGAGGCAACGCTTGTACTGGCTTTCAGACAGAGAATTTACTTTTATCTCATGTTACCCTGCTAACATATACATTAGATAGAATCAGCCCAGATTACCTTTGCTCGTGTCCTTCTTCATGCCTTTCCAATTGTTGAGTTTACTAACTTTTATAAACTGAAGACTAACTTCCTAATCCAAACCAGTAACGTGAATGCCTGGAGAATTCAGGAGTGGGAAAGAATGTAAGAAAGTGCTAGACCTATGGAAAGTGGCTTAGGTCCTTCAGTAGGTGGCACACTTCTCTCTAAATCAGTTGTGAAGGAAGGTGTTCTCAGGATGCTTCAGCGTACCTGCCTGTGGGAAGATTCCCAAGATGCAGAACCAAGAGGCCAACCAATCATCTGGCTGGTAAGGTTCCCATGACATGCGCCGGAAGAGTACAGGAGATAGGCTAATATGGCCAAATGCTAGGTAGTTGCTATTTAGCTAATGTCATTTTTCTTATCCAAAGCACTTTCTGCCATTTTGAGAAAGTGAGATATTCTTCCTTTTCCCTGTCTTCCACTTGTCACCATGCACTGCTGAAAGTGGTCTGCCCTTCTGTCTCTCCCCAGTCCATACATCAAATTCGCTATATATGAAGCAGGTGGTATGATGGGGTTTCTTTGACTTGGAAAATGATATAAAATTGAAAGTTGCCTATTTGAGAAGAACGCTACATGAAAGGCTATCAGGTCTAATAGGAATATAACTAGGTAGACTTTTAGAAAATAAAGTCACTTAATTGTTCAGGTTATATAACACAAATGTTGTTAAATCATGCCGTGTCTTTGGCAGGCTCTTACTTCAGGTATTCTTAGGAAAACTGGGGAAAGATAAAAGAACAGAACACAGTATACAAAATAAATAGGAGCTATTATTTCTCCTTTAAGAGAAATAACCTGTACCTGCTAGCACGGCATGCTTGTTATAAGGCCAAACATTTTTTCCAAATGCCTAAAACTAGGGATTTTTCTGAAACTTAATTGGGTTGTGATGTTAAAAAGCAAAACAAAACAAATGGAATCTGGCTGTAACACTTACTGGGTTCATTTATCTTATATTAGAAGTGCGCATAATGTCTTGGCTGTGTTTGTGGTCAGCATTGTGTATTTTCCTATTCAGCTGGCTAATTAGCTGTGAAAAAAATGAGAATGAGCAAAAATCACCTTTTATTTAGAAATCTTTTTCTGTGATTCATGGGCCTTAGAAAATGTCTTCCCATGAAAAGGCGTAATTTCAGAAAATTCATTTTTGTTTTTCCCTTCAGTTGCTAGGTCAAGTGATGACACGTTATTATCAAGCTGTTGACATTCATAGCATGTTAGTTCTGCCTCTGAAGATACTTTATGTGGGGAAAATCACATTTTTTGAGGTAATCTCAATATAGCAGAAAAATATTTATCCTTCAGGAAATAGATCTATTTGTTCATTACCAGGCAAATAGTACTCCCCTTCCTTTTGGCCCTCTGCCAGAGTTATTTACACACTGACACTGACTTTTTCATGCTAACCGCGTTAGCTTTGTGCTCCTTCACACCATTTGATACTGTATGAGCTTGAAGTTATCCCGGATAAAGAAGCACTTCACTGTGAGCTCTTTGTATTCTGTGGAGGAGTCGTGGGCACACTCCCCTGTGAGGAAAGATTACTCTTGTTTACATAGGAGAGTAGACAAACAAGATACAGCAGCCCTGAATAAAGTAACACATATGGAGAAGTGTTGGGAGGGTGAGCTGGCACCGTGTTTTTCTCTTTTCTCATAGGATAAGACAGCACTCAAGCAAAATGAAAGCAATATGTACAAATTGGAAAGTGGAGTCCTGTGGCTGGAAATATGTCTTATGATACCGTATGACTGATACGTGAAACTCACAGCTGCTAGATATCTCTGAGGAGAAGAGTTTGAGAGGTTCAGTAGATGGTAAGTATCTCTGAAAAGAAAAATCTCTGCAGCTAACTGAATGAATATTGTTGATATTGCTGATCTTTTGATGCATATGGCATCCAAAGTAAAGCAGGAGACAAATGCAGCCCTTTCAGGACTGTCAAGAAGTCTTCTAATCCAGCGTAGTCTCCCTCCTTGCCTCCCTTCAAAGCCACAGAGCTGCTATGGAGGCTCCCTCTTGCTCTCAGGGTGTCCTTGAGGAGGACCCAGTAGCAGGATGCCTCACTCTCGCTGCCAATATGCTGCTTGCAGATCTCATCGCCCAGCTTGTGGCTCAGTGCCCTTCTCTTACTCATGAGCAGAGCAAGAGCAGATTCTCCTTACAGCCCTCTCTCACAGAAGAGGGAGTAAGCTCTCCTCTCAGATTGGGAAGCCAGCCCCAAGTATCTTACAGTCTTACTGATAAGCTTAAGGAGCACTGAACGCAACTAGAGAATTAGAAAAGGCAGTAGAGGGAAGGGGGAAGGACAGTAAGAGACATTGCGATCCAATCAGTCGAAAAAAGGAGTGAGGGAAAAGGGAAGGAAGTTCCAACACAAATAATGCATGATGCATTTTAAACAACATTGATAGAAAGCCATTAATACTTGTTTATTTATGAGGAAAGACATTCACAGAAAGTTTCCCATGTCAGTATAGATTTTCTAATTTAACCAGACTTCAAGAAAGAGGATGCTAAAATGGAAGCATAACGATTACACGAACACTAATTTTAATTTGCTCTTCTGCCCTCTGAGACTTTCAGAAAATACATTTGGATACATTTGGTTCCACTTTTGCTTTACACTAGTCAGACAGATACAGACCAATAGGGTCCACCCCTTTATATAAAGGAAGTATCTCTTTTGGTAAGGCTGTGTTTGTAACAACTTCATGAAGCAACTGTTAAGGCCTTGTCGGTAGGAGCTTAGGGGCCCATGCAATTTCTCTCAAAGAAAGGTTGAATTGCTTTAAAATTGTTGCTATTTTATGAATGGTTATTTAACATTTCAACCCAACTGTACCACTAAAAAATTATACAGCATTTCCTATTATCTATTTTTGGGAGCAGCAAGGTTTACAAAACTGGTGAATGTTTATCGTCTGTTCTGCGATCAAACTAAGTTTTTAGAATAATTTACAATGTTTAATAAACTGTGATCATCATTGCTGAACATTATCATTCTTTACTGCATTTGCTACTAGCAGCAGCTATGTTGGCCACGCCGCTTTCCAAGCAGCATCTTACGCTGATGAATCTGAAACATCTGTACTCAGATAACATCTGTAAATCCCACACCTTAAAACTGCCTTAATTCTTTTTTCAGCTACGTTTGAATGATAGGTTTGTTAAAAGCTAAATGTAAACGTAAAAAAAGGAAAGTGATAGGACAGGATGATGCAAGGATATCATTATTAAGTTATGTTGTCACATCTAGGCAAGAGTAAGTGATTCAGCTATGTCTGCTGCCTCTGTGTGAGGTTACTGGCAAGAGTTTTGAAGAAAAATACCCAGGCATCCTCAGAGAAGGAGAATGTGGAACAGTATGCAAAGACTTTAGTCTGAGAATAATCGTTCATAAACTTGTTCTTTAGAATTATTTTGAACATTGACTGTTGTTGCAGCAACTCCTGAAAATTGAACTTCTAAAGTCTTGTGAGTAGCAGAAGAGAAGCAAATAATGCTTGGCCTAGTGCAAGAAGTCAAATGCATTGGTCAGGACTGTGCTAGTTCCCAGATGGGAAGATACTGGCAGCTGTCATTTGGGGGCAGAGGTAAATGGAGTTGCTGTGGAAAGGGGCAGGATGGGAAAACCTCAGTTTAAAACAAATCCCAAGCACTGCCATCTCTCATTGACTTAATCTGACTTTACGCCAAATAAAGACTACAAGCCCAAGGTCAATATATTTACTCAGACAGAATAATTCTAGTCAAACAATACTCAGTGACAGGAATGACAGTTTCGGTTGCACTGAAAACCAGGAAAACAAAATAAGACATGCTTACAGACTTGACAAGACAAGGAACAGGCAATTCTTTGGTAGCTTTGTTTCAGTCCTCTTAGTATTAGAAATGTTTGTAGGAGCAATCCCTTTATGTAATAGAAGTCATTAATTATTGTAAAATTACGATCATATGAGATGGTCATGCCAGTATCACTTGAGATGAGACCAAGAAGTCTTGAGAGTCTCCTCCATCAACTGAATTTGGCATGATGAAGCAGTGTGAATCTGATTGAAAGGCCACCAAGGTCAATAGGCATCAAGGACCACACACATTAGGTTGACATGATATTTATTAATAGATTCTGTACCAGGACTGCCAATCCTAAACATTGAATTCGCCCAAAGCTATAGGAGTTATTTAAAATTGTTAACCATTTAAATTATAAAATAATAATGTAGTGTATTTATAGTGGTATTTGCTGTAAGAGTCATAGGTTTCAGGATTTATCCTTGCATTGTTTTCTTTTCTACCTTGAGGCTGAGCTTTTTTTTCCAGTTGCGAATCAAGGTAATAATCTCAGGTGATAGCATGACTTCAGATGTGAGAGAAAAAACAAGGCTAGTACTGCAAGTTGGCATCACTTAGAATCAACTTACAGTAGCCTTGAAATTTAGTTGAATGGTTTCCCCAAGCCTAACGTGATGAGAACGAGCTTGGTTTGAAAATTTGATTAAGATCAGCTTTCAGAAACCCAGAGCTCCTCAGCTGCGTTGCAAAACCAAACCAGATAAAGCCATACAGTGGGACCATGAAAACGCCAAAAGGCCTGGCAAGAAAATTAGCCAGGTTAATTTTATTCTCTGAGCAACCATGGCAAAAATCTAGTGCGTAGACGGAGGAAATAAATGTTATTTCTAATACTCTCCCTCTAGTTTAATTAACAACCGAAGATATCAGCAACACAGGTAAGGACTTATTTAACCGCAGGATTTGATGACGCTGCTAGCGCTCTTTGGCTAGTTACTAGTTCTGGAAGCCAGAGATGTGTTTGCGGCCGTACGAGCAGCGGTGGGGTGCTCCGATGAAGTGAAGTCACCCAGTCGCTCCCCGTCCCGTCCCGTCCCGTCCCGTCCCGTCCCGTCCCGCCCCCAGGGTATTTCCCCCCGGCTCCCCTGCCCCGGGGACGGGCTGGCGGCCGCGGCGGGAGAGCAGCCCCGGCCGGGCCCCGCCCCGCCCCCGCGGGACGTTGCGGGCGCTCATTGGCTGCGGGCGGCCCCGTGAGCGGCGGGAGGGGGCGCGCGCCCGGGGCGGCCGTTAGCCGGCGGCGGCGGCGGCCGCCTCCAGCGAGGAGGGAGGGAGGGAGAGAGGGCGGCAGGGCGGGTCGGGTCGGCGGCGGGAGTCCTGGCGCTGGGCCGCCGCCCGCCGGAGGGACCGGCGGTCCCTTCTTCCGGTCGTATGGGCGGGTCTGAGGGAAAGCCCTTCGCCGTGGCGTCGTTGGCGGTTGGCTCGTCGGCGAAAGGCTGTTAAAATCAACGCGTGTGCCTTAATCAGAGAGCCCGGGCGCAGCTGGCGAGGCTGAGGGCTGCCCTGCCAGTGCGCGGCCGGCGGCGGCGGCGGCGCTCCTCCTGCGCAGCGCCCCGGGCGCGATGTTGACACGGTCCCTTTTAAAGGGCAGTGTAGGAAGCGGTGAGGGTCGGGCGGCCGCCCGCGCACCTACCTCTGCGGCGGCAAAGACGTGCCCGGCTTTAAACGCCACGTTAGGCACGGTGCCTGGCTGGGGGGTGGGAACCGCAAGGAAACAGGTTCAAAAGCCCAAGAAATGCAGCCAGCACCAGGAACTCTGGTATTATTTTGTTCTTCCTGACAGATAACGTGATCTTGACCAGGCAAGGGAGAGGAGGTGGAGGGGTTGGAAAAAAAAAAAAAGGGAGGGAGGGAGAGCGGGGGGAGAGGGAAGGAGGATCCCACATCCTTAAAGGAAATTCTCAAGCTGGGAAGACGCACAACTTTTGCATGGCAAGTTGAGACTGGCTCTCCTGGGAGTTCCCTTTTCGGAGGAGGGGGAGGGGGGAGCAGAGCGATCTCCTCCGGCGGGGAGAGGCTGAGGCTTTGCACTCAGAAGCCCTGCCTCCTCCCTCCCCTTCTGTCCCTGTCTGCACAGTGCACCTCTCTCCTCCTGCTCGCCGCCTCGCTCGCGCTCTCACGCACTCGCGGCGCCCATCACCCCCGCGCCGGGCGCTGCCGGTCGCGCCCCGCTCGCTCCCCGCCGGCGCGCTGGGGGACCCGGTGACGTCACGGGCCGCGCACTCCCCGCGCTCGCTCGCCGCCCTGTAACTTCTGTTCTGGGAAGTGGTGCCAGGAATAACCCAGCCTGTCTGCAGATCAGAGAGGCTCCCTCCCTCCTCGGCCAGAAAAAAACTGCGGCTCCCCGGGCCTCTGCCTCTCCCGTGTAAAAACTGAGCCTCACCATTATTGCTGTTATTATTATTTTTTTTTCTGCAAAAAGAGGGAGAGGAATGATCTACCTTAAGATAAATACGTGAAACAGACGCCCCTTGGCTGCTGGAATATCTCTGTCTGTCTTTATATAAAGAAATACCGCGAGCCGCCTCGCTCCAGGCAAGCCCTTAGCAAAGGAGCAACAAGAGCACCCAGCGGGATCAACAACAACAACAACAACAAGGGCACCGAGAGGGCTTTCCTCCTTCCTCCTCGGTGACTTTCCAGGTGAGCAGCAGCTGCTGCTGCAGGCAGCCCCCTCCTCCCTGCCTCCGCGCCTGCCTCCCGCCTGTCCCCTGTCACGGGCACCATCTGACAACCGCGCCGCGCCGCCGGCGGGTGCCAGGGCTGGGGAGGCTCTCCCGGAGTGGGGGTCGGGCTGGGGCTGGGGCTGGGGGGAGGGGGGAAGGGATGCGGGGCCTTTGCTGCTGGCTTTTTTTTTTTTTTTTTTTTTTGGACGGTGGCAGAGAAAGTACTTGACAGGCGGGGGGTCTGACGCGAAAGCTTTCCGTGTGGCCGGAGCAACTCGCAGTGCGGTTGTGGCAAGTCGGTGCTGCCCGGCCTTGGGGCGGCGGGGGTAAACGGAGGGCACGGGGCGGGCGGCGCGGGGGCAGGCGGCTGCTCGGGGGAGCCGGCGGCGCTCTCGGGCCGCCACACCGGTAAGTCACCCCGCGGCGGCGGCGGCGGCCGCTGTGGGTGCTGACACCAGCCGGCACCGTCCGCGGGGTGCGGCGGCCAGCGGCCCCCCCACCCCCCCCACCCCGCGGCGGCGTCCGGGCGGGCTGGGGGGCGGGCGGCCTTTGTTAGTGACACGGTGTTAGGAAACGCGGGGAATACCCGGCGTGGAAGCGTACGCAGATGAGGCGCGGGCTGCCTTGCGTAATCCCCTCCCGTGGCGGGGAGCGAGCCGCCGCGGGGGGCCGCCCGCCGGCGGCGGCCGCGGGGCGGGGGGGAAGGTGAGGCTGCGGCCGCCGCCGGGCGGGGGAGGGGGTGCCCGGCGGCGCGGGGGCGCTGCGCGGCCGCGGTCGGCGCGCCGGTGCGTGCGCGCCGCCCCGCGCCTGGGCGACCGTTCCCTGAAGTGGGTGGGACGTTGGCCCGTTCCGGGAATGTTCCATGACGTGGTAACGCCACAGGAAGGGGGTGAGCGAGGGGCTCGGCCGCCGGGGCCGTCCCCCCGCCCCCCCAGCCGCGGCGGGCGCGGGGCAGGAGTCATTATATAACGCGGGAGTGCGCGGACGGCCGGGCGCCGTTATGTAAGAGGCACCTCGGGGCCGCCGCGGGCCGGGGGGGGAGAGGGGCCGAGGGCCGCCGCCGCCGCCGCCCTCGGCCGCAGGGACGCTCGCCGCCTGCCTCGGACGTGCGGCCTGCGCAGTCACGGGAGCGCGGTACTTGCGGGGAAACCCCAGGGTTAGCCCGCACACCGGGGCTGCCGGCTGACCGGACGCCGCTCCTCCGCCGAGGGCACGGCCGGTGCCCGGCCCGCCCCGGCGTCGTCCCCCCCCCGCCGCCGCCGCCTGCGCTGCCCCGGCTGCCGGGCGCCGCGGGTGTCCCCTCGCCTGAAGCCAGGGGCTCTTGCGTGGCGGGCTGGGGGCAACCCACGTAAACAAATAAAAGCACCCCCGATTTTCGTCTCCCGGAAGAGGCTGCTCTCTTGTTGTTGCTGATGGGTAATAACAGTCAAACGTTATTTTTAGGGATTTTTCTTAATGCGGTAACTGAGCCAATTAAACTTCTGCTTCAGACGTCAGACAACTTCTTTTATTACAGTAACTTTTAAATGCCGCTTCAAACTAATAGAAATTCTAATGCAGCTCGTTGGAAATGTTCAGCTGGGTGATTTCCAGTCTCATTTTGAAACGAAGTAAACGTTAATATAAAATCAGACTGGCTTTGTACATTATTAAATATAGAAAATATTATATGTCATCTTAGTCAAGGGTATTACTTTTTTTGCTTATAATGAGTCTTTGCTGTGGTTTATTGTGAAGGAAGTAAATAAAGTGGTCTAGGTGGCAAAACCAAACCATTAATAGATAGGGATATTATTATAGGTATATTATTATTATTCTACTCTGTGAAGCTGTGTGCGCAGACAGTAGCTTCTTTCCTGGGTCTGTGCAGCGCCTAGCACAAGGGGGCTCTGGTCATCATTAGGACTTTTGGGGACACTGACTAATTATTATGGTCCTTACTAAACTGAAAGAACTACTGGTCTAACAAGGACCGAATTCAGTGGACCTACTTCTTGAACTCTGCTGTTGCTGTAACTTACTGCTGATGGCCGGAGGAATTTGATCCTCAGGTTATGAGGACACAGTGCAGAATCTTCAGTATTTTGCTAGTGAAAATTATAAGCAAATGAGCTAACAAAATGCAACTGTTTTTAAAGATATCAGTCTTTTGCCTATTAGGTTTGCAGCATACAGCCATATTTGGATAGGTGCACTGTAACCTGGAGCTTATATTTGTTTACAATTAGATGTTTCCATATCTTTCCAGTTAGGGAATGCTTCTGAAACTTGAGGTTATGGGCTATCTGAAATTTGCTTCATGATTTTTATTGTTTTGCCTGATTTTTTTTTTTTCCAAAAAGTTGTTAACATTGTAATTGTAGATTGGTCTGAGAGGGTGTTTTTTTTTTTTCCATGCAAGTTTTTAAAAGTTACTACTCCTTCTGTAAATACATTTAGGGTTATTGTGGTTTTCAACTGTGCAAATGACAGCATTGATGTGGTACAAAGCCACAAGGTGTCATTAGTTTTGTTGATGGAACATTCGAAATTTTTAGTGTTGTATATTTTCCAGTGGCCACTGGGCATAGCAGGTACACATCGTGGCTGAAGTGGCACGTTGAAACATCGCTGGTATGATAAGAATAAAAATAAGCGGCACTTGTCCCAAAGCACAAATGTAGGGGACTTTTAATTGTGTATCTAGGTCTGATTGTGTGGCAACAGTGCAAAACTGTGCTTTACAAAGACAGATTTTTAGATTCTCAAGTGACTAGATTGCCTCATATGTGAGATCTGTTTACAAACCTTCTTGTTACTATGAAGACAAAACAGAGAGCCATATGCATTCATGTGGTCCTTGCTGAATAATGGTACATGTGTCTGCTTGAGTGTTTGGCAGTATATCATGTTTAGTTTATGTGGTGGCACCCTACAAGGCCATTCTTCTTTGACTTTTAACTGTTTCTAATACTGTTGGCTGAACACAATTATATGAATAAAATATTATATGAATATGATATTAGTCTACTCTGCTTGTTTGTAGGTAAGCTGACAATTTTTAGGGCAGGAAATGGACTTCAGAGCATCTCGCCAAACTTCTTTATTTATTCATTTATTTAGGTGCTTGTTTTTAAAAGAACAAAGCTGAATTGGATTTAAAGAAAAGTGGAAGTAATCAGTACCATATTGCATGCCCTTCTCCTCACCACCTTCCTTCTGAGTCATCAGCAGGGGCAGTTACTAGTTTTGAAATCTAACCATTTGGGGTAGGATGACTGGCACATAGGAGCTATGTGTCTTGCAGAAGTGGTTTACTTAGCTAAGAACAATAATACTTACCCATCAAAGAGAAAAATGCTTGCTATTTAAGAGTATTACTGTAGGTAGAAAGCTGATAAGATCAGTTATGTGACCTGCAAAGTGTTATGAAAGAAGGCAAGCCATGTTCCAGACTTTAGTATGATGAGGTTTTGTAATAAGCTGTGCTTTGTTATATGGATGGCTCTCCATCCTGCTCTGTAAGCAGAGTTCAGCAAGTACTATGGTCACATAATTCTCACTTGATTCAGCACAAGAATTCCAGATTCAGTTGTCAGACCCATATGCTAACTTTCTCCAGCTGTCCTAGGTTATATTATAAGTCAGGTCTGGCAAAAGTTGAGTCTTCATGGCAATGGCCTTCACAGGGTAAAGAGGAGAAAATGTTTTTTCTGTCCATGTTTCTTTGCTCGTTGAGAAGAGGTGAACCTGAGAGTATTGCTTTAAAGTACTGGTCCTTCCAACAGGAGGAGTGCATGATTCTTTGCTAGAGCGGATGGGTTATAGTCTTCAGCAAGAGTTAATTACTAATACTCATGGGAACTCATAGAAGTGTTGTATGCAGAGGCTGCATACCTTTGCTATTTGAAAAATGTCTGATAAGTTAGTTGTGAGGAAACTGCTTTAAAAATTTTTTATTTAAAGAGGTAGGTTATTTTTTTCCTAATAGATTTCTTACACAAATCTCTAAAGTAATGTGTTGTGAATTAAAGTAGCTATTTTATAAATTATTTATCTTTCAACTGTAATTTAACTGATCTTTTTTTTTCAGTAGAAGGAACTATCTAGCAGTTCCCAAAGAACTGAAGAAACAGCAAGAGGATTGAAAACATAAGCTAGATAGAGATTGGAGAATAGTATTTCTCACTGGTGTGTTTCAGTCGGTAATTCTGGGTACTATATCTAATTAGAGTTGCAGAGAGTTATCACATAAGAATGGCAATTTCAAGCCGGCTGTGCCATTTTAATAGGAAAAAGCAGTTTTGTACTGTTTTGTTGTTCTTCGTAAGGCTTAGCTGTTTTTTATAAGTTTGCAACAACTTCTATTGCAGCAGGAAGCATTAAACAGGAATTTCATTGGGGCCGTGCTTTTCTTTCTGGAGTGAAATCAGGACTTAAAAAAGCACTTGTCTGACAGCCTGAGAGCAAAAAATCCGTTGCAAGTAGAAGCATTAGAGATTTTCCCCGACAACCAGCTAGTGAACCTCTACTTGGACCTTAAGAGATCATCAATGAAGTTAAATATGTTAATCTCTGGAAACATCTGTTTTTTGGCTTTTTAATGAAATGGCAAGTGGGAGGCACCGCATACTTCTGATTTTCGCGTTATGGACTTCTATTGATAAATTAAACAACTGACTTTATCTTAACTGCTCATTCTTAATGAGTTGCCCCGGTAAGATTTCTCCCCATAAATCTCTCTCACAAAGCTATTAGCATGGAAAGGGAGTGAGAGGGTATGGGAAGGGGAAACAATCTGATGCAGCGTTTCCAAATCCCTGATGTGAAATAATCAGAAGGCATACAAATATCATATGTATCTTTGCCTGTCAAGTTAAAAGTCTCTTAGCCTTTTTTTATCTTGTGATTAATTTCTCACCATCATTAATGTGGTCTAAGCGTAAGAGTTTCCTCTTGGTGTGAGGAAGTTTTGTGGATTCTGGGTACCTGTTGTCATTTGTCTTTCAGCTATCTCTTGAACATCTGCAAAACGGTCTCTCTCTGGTCTCTGTACACCAGGGTAATAACAATAAAGTCTGGACCACAACTGTGTATGCCGACAACGTTGCTTGTGTTTCTGTATTTGTTCGTTCTGCCCTGAGTGTGCTGCTTCTACTATTTCTTGAAACTCAGTGCTGCCTTTTACTTTTTATTGATTCCTAAGATTGTCAGTGGAGGTTTTTATATGAGAAAGCAAAAATGCATACCTGTTTTTTTTCCCTCTGCTTTCTCTCAACGGGGAACTTGGCCTGCCTACATACAGAAAAAGTTACCATGTGGATGGTAGTGTTCTTAAAGTAGTACAGTGCACCAATGTGGATGTTTAATCTGATAGAAGTTGCTCTGATGCATGGTTATGCTGGTATGACTAGTTTGTGTAGTGAGTATATCCATTCTTCTGAGTTTCTGTGGGGGTTATGGACGTTCTACCTATGCCAGTGTAGATGAAGTCTCAGCAGAAAGAATTCTTTTCTTTCTAAAGATGACACAGAAACCTTAAACAGGCGGTAATGTGTTACTCGCCATTTCCATACACACCCAGATATGTTTTGTTGTACCTCATTTTATGTGTTTACCAGCAAATTATTTGATTTTATTTTTTTTTACTTGTGATTGACAGTTCTATGCTAACACATTCATCAATTCTGAAAAATATCACTCTCTGATATAGAAAATTTTAATTTCCACAAAGAAATTGTAAAAAAAGTCTCTTTTTAAAAACATAAATTCACTTCATTGCAACTTGTTGTAGTAGGCTGCTTTAGCTCTGACTGAAGTCTCTGATTTGTGGCAGCTGCCAAAGGGAAAAAAAAGGATGTATAGTATTTTTTAAAAGGCATGCTTTAATTACTATTTTGTCATACAAGAAGAACTTGAAGTTTGATAGCTACAGAAAGAGTTTCTTTTTAAAATAGTGTTTATCATAAATTCCATATGAAGAATCACACGGGAAAGAAGTTAAAAGAATTTGCATATATAGTTCAGTTTAACAGAAGAGTAAAAACTAGAGGAACTAAAGGGAATCGAAACTACAGTGTCAGGTGACATTTTAAAGGTAATGCAGTAAAACAGTGCTTGATCCTCTTCATAAGAAAATACTTGTGAAAGACTGAAGCAGAAAAAAGCAGCTTATTCTTCTTATTCACTATTTAGAGTGAATTTTAGACTAGTTCAGACTATATTGGATACAATATGATCACGTAGTTGATGTTAACATATAAGGCTTCTTTGGCTACTGAGGTTGTAATATTGCCCCTGGCCTGACTGGGCCAACTTAATCCCCCCCAAACCTAGCGGTGTGCGTGGAATTTTCATGTGCTGCGCTTGGCGGTCGCCTGTCAGGGCTCAGGCGCTCTCCTTATCAAGCGCTTCATGAACAAGGAGAAATACTGCTTATTTTTAAAATAAGCAATTTAAAAAGCTGAACAAAATCTCTAGTTACGTGTCGCAGAAGATGATAACCATCTGAGAGAATTTAATAGAGCAGAATATTTAATTTTCTTAAAATAAGATTATTTAATGAACAGTTTTCCCATAAAATAGTATGTGCACTTAGCCAGAAAGGAGCTTTCTATTTAAAAAAAAAAAAAAAGATTATTAGAATTAGTCTTATTAGACAGTATTTTTTTTTTTTGCTTGAATATTTTTATCAAGGATCTCAAAATTGTTTTCCTTCTAAATGGGAGAAATGGCCCATTCTCTCTGTATTTTGTATTTGTGGTTTGCATTAAAACAAAACACGTGTGGTGTGTCAAGAAAGAATATTATGAAATAATAAGTGGGGGTTACCCTTCCCTGACAACAGGACATGACGCTATTTAGTTGTAGGGCAAGGCCGGGATTCAATAGAGAGCGAGTTGTTGGCACGTATGAACAGTATTCATAGTTCAGTGCGTGGCATTTTGAGAGCAATCCGTTCAGAAAACTGCTAAAATATGTGGAGTTTCATGTACATTGTCTTTCAGAGTCAGCTGCAATGTTTCACTTAGCTGAAAAATGGTTCTTTATTTGCTCTAACTGTTGTCAATTTATATGGGGCTTGAGAGTGGTTTTATTTCTTTCTGTGTAAGCCTCACCAATGATAAAGAAATGCTCTGGAGAATAATGTAGGCCTCTATTTAAACTGGCATCTGTGCAAGCTGACAGTGTATAACTGTATCCTCTATGACAACTGCGAACAGCCCCTTGCTATTCATCTTGAGATCTGAATTTATAAAACTATTTTGTTAACATTGTTGAAGAGAGAATAGAGTCCAATTCTTGGTCTTCTGCAACGCTAGAGGGAGAATAATTTTGACTTTTTCCCATCTAGAGTAAGAAAAAAAGGACTGGGAAAAACTGAACAATAAATACGAAGAAATCATCTACTGAATAAGATGGTGTCAACTTTTGCACAGTCAGTTTTCAGAGCGGTCATTATGCGAATCATATTTTTTGGTGTGAAAAGAGCATCCAGTACTTCAGTCAAATGTATTATTTTAAAGTGCTTGCGTTAATATGTTGACAATTTATGTGTGAAAACAAGCCCAAGAGCAACAGCCTAGCAATTACACTTCTCTTCTGACTGGGGTTTAAAATCAGTTATGTTTATGAAGATAAAGCCTTTTTTTTTTTTTTCCTGTTTAGTCTGAGACAAAATCATTCTTTAGTAAGAAAGTTATTTATCCTTGATTGAACATTCATAGATTCCTAGGCCCAAATCCCAATCCCACTGAAGTCAATAAAAGTTTCTACACTGACTCTGGTAGAGATAGTATTAGTATCAGAGATAGTAACTACAGCTGAAGAAGCTTGTGATATGTGTTGGGATAAGAGTCATTTATATAAAAAATATGTTTGAGTAGAAAATCACTGCATGATGTTAGTGAGGTTAAAACTAACAGCAAGATTTTTTATTTTAGAGCTAGAGGGATGCTAAGTACAGTATTACTACTTCTCTAGTAAGTTCGTACGGTGGTAATAAAATTCGGATGGAGTGGTAAAGTTGGTCTAGTCTATTATCTGTCATGTTTGATATTTATTAGCGATGTATTGTTCAAATATATTTTTTAAATCTCTGATTTACTTAATTACTAATTAAAAATATACAAATCTATACTCAGCTTTGACCTAATTTATCATAGTGGATAGTGTTAGTTATTGGTAGAAAGCTTCAGAATCAGCCATGCTTTAGTAGAACTACTGCATGATTTGGTGTAGTTAGTAGGGCAGGTTTGAGACAGCTATGTTTTGTAAAGGAGTAAGGTTCACTCTAGTGTGAAGGTTCCCATAGTACCTTTCTGTGGTTTGTTAGGTTATTGGCAGCACTTTGGTTTGCAAAACGTCAAGTGACGAAAGGATGACATGTAGGACCTTAATTTCAAACCTGCTTCGTTTTTAACTCAGCTCGCTAATAGCTGAAAACTGTTATTGTGTAACTGCAGTGGCTCCATTAAATTAGTTAGTACAAAAGGGCAAAATTAGTCAGGACAAAAATTCATCACTTTATGTATAGTTTTTATGAACAGGCTTGGCAAAGGGGTGAGAAAGTAATAGGCAAGGGATTGGAAGTATGATCAGATCCTGCAAAACATCTCTTTTGGAGGAAGGACAAGGTGCATTTATACAGCAGCCTGGAAATGCTTGTTTTGTTTCTGGGTTATACAGATTTCAGTTTCCAGATAAAGATAAGCCTGAACCTTTCATGACAGCAAGGTAACCTGGACATGTTCACTTGTCAAAGGTAAGTGTGGAAGGAGAAGAACCTCTGCTTTAGTTTCTGTCCGTGTCCCCTACGTAATGCTTTACAGTGGTGTGTCTGTGGTCTTTGCGTGTTCTTCTGTGTAACAGCAAAGTAGCTTTCCGTAGATACACCCTGATTTTCCTCAAGATCTCCCTCTGCATGGCAGGAAAGAGAAACACATGTGGGGCAATGGAATTACTTTATTTGCACCTTTCCAAAGCTTCAATGCAGCATATTTTCCACAAATGGAGTGACTATGAGAGAAGCCTTTTACTTTTTTTCCTCTCTCTTACAGCCTTAGTAATTAAAGAAGAAAACGAGGAGGCTAAATATATATTTTTGGATGTATGCTGGCTGAGAATGAGGTCTAGAGGGAAAGATTATTTAATAAAGTGGGTAGGGGAGGTGTAAATGTGACTGATAGCGGATTATAATTATATACAAGAAGTACTCTTACCAGATTAAGTCTTCCTCTAGCATTGTGTCCCCAGCTTATAGAATGGTAGTCGTTAAAATCCTCTCTGAATGGGAAGTCATAAAAGCATGTCTTCATGAGTAACTAAGATCCAGCAGAAGCCACCATCTTGGATTCAGTGGTAGCATCCTCTAATTTCCGTTGTTTAGCTTCTCCACGCTCAGAATATAATGAGGTGTGCCTTCTTATCTTGCTCCATGATTGCAGGTATTTCTCTTTTTATTCACTTATTGCACTGTTTTGATTTAATTTGGTTGCAGCTTCATTTGATCCTGGTCAGTAGTTCAAACCACTTAACCAACAAGCAAGGGAATAAATGAAACCGATTTTGACTGACCCTTTTTCTGTCAAGTGGGTTGTCTGGCAAACCAGGAGTACAATAAATAGATTTTGTGGCTATTTATGGACTCATGCACTAGAAAGCAGAGTGCTGTGCTTCCCAGTTTCGTTATGTAATTCAGACAGTGTCACATCCAGATGATGGGATTATACCTGTGTGTTTATTTTAGCCAAAAAAATGCCATTTTTGGCTCCACTGCTTTGATGTTTTCTCATAAAAAAAAAATAAACATTTCAAAAGAAAATGGAGGGGGTTTGGTATATTGCATGAAGAAATGTTTAAGTGTGCTTGTGTGCATGTATGCATATACACCTACACACGTTTATGTGATCATAGCTTTTGCATCCAGTTGTATTCAGTCTCCTTCATGGTACTGTATGCCTGGAATAATTTCATGAGAGCTAGTCATTGCAGGTCTGCATTATCTGTCACTGAGAGGAAGATTTCGCCTATTGTTAATGTAGATTGGACTTTTGGTAAAAATTAAATATCAAAGAACATATTTAAAGTAAATTCACTTAGTTGCATTATTAATGTGAGACTATTAGCATTTATTGCACAAATGTATGTATTGATGCATATACATAGTCACATTTTGTTAAACAGGTTAAAAAAAAAAATCATGTTAGTTCTCTGTATTGGACTATTATAAATTTATTTTGGTGTAATGGGAATCAGAACCTGTCCAGGTGACCTTTCTAAAACTATTCACTATAGTGGCACATTGCTGGCCTGATGATGCCACAAGAGTCAATATTCATCCATTCATGGAGAGTGGTTCTTGTTACTGCCTGTGACTGATTCAGCCAAGGCTGTATCTTGGTAGACCCTGAAGATTTTTCCCTCCTAAGTAGAGGCACTCTGAATTCTTTTCATATCCTCTTGCTTCTGAAGGGCGTACTCCTATCACTCTTCTAGCCAGAAGTTTAAAGGATTACTTCTGAGGTCCTGTCACTGGCGATTCGTGACAGTCGACTTGTGTATAGTGCTCATTGACCCCCACCCCGCTGGTCAGTCAGTTCACTTTGACTCCAGGGCTGAACTAGTGGTTCCAGGTCTCCTGGCATTAGGTATGTGACCAGAAAGTCAAGTCGTGAACAGATGACCCCTGTAAATAGTTTATGTAAATGAAGGATATCATAAAGAGCATTTGGATCATGGCAACACTTGTCATCTTGTTGCTTGATCTTTGGTCTCTGTTGTGTCAAGTGCAAAATCATTTTACTCTCATCCCAGAGTTTTCAAGTCAGTGCCCCGCAATTGAGAAGATGATGATACCAAGCTGTGCTCAGCTTGTGCTACCTTGCAAATTGTCTAGTCTCTTGTGAATAAAATGAAAACTCTTGTCATTTTGGATCAAATCTTGGCTTCAATAAAAGTGCAGAATGGCACGTTCTTACTTTCATGGTGCTGGGATTTTGCTGAAAGTTGTGGAAAGGACTTGACTGTCTTAGCATATAAATTGAAACCTTCACCATACAAGGTTTAATCTTTAGTGGATATAATAACAGTAGATGAGAATATTGGAAAAACTGTCTCATGGACACGGCCTCTGGATACTTCAGGCAGAGAAGATTCAACACAAAGGGTACTCTCAGCAGAAATGTTTGTTACATTGCCAGATGGTAAAAGGTAATTTGGAAAGAAAGAATAAAGATATATTCCCTACCCCAAGGTGCTTTCATTGTGTTTTGAATATAAGATGTGTAAAGTTTTAGATGCAAGTGTTGGTGCTGGCAGTGGCTTAGAGCTGTGGTTTCTTTCTTTCTTTCTTTTCTTTTTTTTTTTTTTGTAGTTTTAATTCGTTTGAAAAGAAACTCAGTGGGTTCCTGAAGGCATCATAGTTCCAACAGAGTTTGTTAGCTTGGATTCTGGACTTTACCTTACCTATCCTGTACCCATTTTCACCAGTGAGATCCACCTCTCTGATTTTGGAACTGCTCGTTAAGATAAAGATGCGAGAAACTTGCATTTCATTTCAGTTTGCGCATGCTGTCATTTTGGTGTTTCTTTCTAATGCGATCTCATAACGTCTTGTCTCAAGTGGCATTATTTCTGAGATGTGTATACGTGTGTATATATACACACATATGAACACACACATATATGCACACATATTTAGACTTTTTTACAGCTCCTGCTGCTGTTCATCATTTAAAAAAAGGCATAATAAAATGGTGTTTACAATAAGATCACAAGGCCCTCGTACAGTGTTTCGTTCTTGTGCAACCTACATATCCTATGTATACGGTCTTCCATGTGAAATGGAAGTAGCACTGAACTGAATTGGCTTATCACTGATAACTGGTTTTCTCTTTGCACTTTTCCACTTTTAAGTGTAATTTAAAATTTAAAATTTAATCTTACACATGATGGCTTGACCAGAGGGGAGAACTGTTTTATTGTCTTTTTCTTTCTCTCTCTCTCTCTCTCTTTTTTTTTTTTTTTTTTTTAGTACTACAAATAGAGAAATGAAGAGGAAAAAGCCCAAATCAACCAAAGCTTATGACATGGTTTTAAAATATATAACCTTGGGCAAAAAGGGCCAGTTATTGGAGTAGTTCTTGAGTAACCTAATTGATAAGGATCCTTGCCTGTTTAGGTTGTTGCTGGTAGTTGGAAACATTCCTTTTCTAAATTTGTGCCTTACTGCATACCCTGAGGTATGTGTACAACCTGCTGTAATTGCACAGTTTATTATTTTATTAATGAGAGCTATGATGATGTGTTGGCTCATGAGTTTCCTTTCATCCAGGTCTGGCCTCCTCATTGCGGAGGGATCTGCGATTCTGTTGTTTGGGCACGGGATGGTGATGGAGAGCAAAAGCAAAGTCTTAACAAGCATGGTTCAAAGAACACAGACTTTGTCCTAAGCCCTGTATTTGGTGTGCTATTGCAACTAATGGCAGGAAAGGTGGGATACCTCTTTAACACATACCTAATGAATAATACAAGAGGCAGAAGTAAATTCTGTGCTACATAATCCCAAGTACCTGAGCCTCTGCCAGCTGGAAGGAAAGGAATGCACACCCTAACTGCCTCTCCTAACCATGAGAGAGCACCTTGCCCTGCGTTGAGCTGGGTCTCTCCTGTCTACTTATTTGCCTGAGTGGCTGGAAGACTCGTACAAAGTTTGCTGTAAGGCACGCAGCAGTGAGCAGGCATCTGGCAGGCAATAGCAGCTCCTCTTTTCAATGAACCTTGGGGGTCGAAGGCATCCGAGGATGTCCAGTCCCGTGTTCCCTAAACTGTTTCTTTGTCCAGATAGCAGACTACGTATAGCAGAAAGTTGGCACAGCTCTAAAGATCCATAAAAGAGCAGGAAGCAGCATTGATGGAGGTGTGGTCTGCGGAGGAGTTAGGGAAATCGAGTTACTATGTCTGTAACTCTGGAGACAAAACATACCTTCCTGTAAAAAAGATGCAGCAAAATGCCGCTACTTCCAATAGCCAGCCCTTGCTGCTCGGTGCTACCTGGCCATGCTGGTATGCTGTAAAACTCTTTCCCAGGACTTTCAAGGTCTCGGGAACTCTCCGAGGACATTGTGGCAGCTCGGGTCCCTGCAGCCTGACAGCAGGCTCATGCATTCAGGCTGAAGGCTTCGCAGGCTGCCTCCTTACTGTGGTGGTATGGTTTTCTACAGCTTCCAGAACTGCTCATTACAGTGTTTGGCTCTTCTGCAAGGGCTTTTCATAGCTATAGCCCCTGTGGCTTGCTGCAGTATGGTTTTCTTGTGGAACAGATGGTATATTACGTAGAAAGTTACTATATTCTTGTATCACTAATTTTTATTTATTTATTTCACTGCTTGTCTCCTTTTGGTTGTTGTTGTTATTTTTTTTTAAGTGGGTATATAGCCTAAGTGCAGAATTTGGTATTGATGTTAGATTTATTTTTAATATATTTATCTTTGTGTAAGTGTACAGTATTTTTGAGTAGCATTTGTGTTTTCTGGAGTGTTACTGAACATATTTTCATCCCTTTTTGAATTGTAATTAGTTCAAAATACTTGAATGGAAAACACCCTATAAAATAAGATCTTTGAAAAGAAAAATAAACATCATCTTAAGCAAGCACTCTACTGACTGGAGTACAGTTTAATTTTTGACTCAGTAGATGGGTTTTCTGTATCTAATCTTTGTTTTTTTAATTGATATCATCTGGTCAATTTGAGTGAAAATGCTATTCCCATAAGAAAAATATTTATTCTAAATATTATTGTTGCCTAGGATCTTGTTGAATTCATGAGATACAGCAGTAGTCAAGTTGATCTAATATTTTTAACATTTTTATAGTGTTTTCTCATTGTTTCCATGAAAGCAATTTCAGTAAATATTTTAACAATTGCTTTTGGTTTCTTGAAATTAGATTACCTATTGTTGAAAAGTACAGGTTCTTAAACACAGGTTTCAGATCTGCTTTGTTGTGATTAGGCACTTGAAATAAATTACTAATATTGACTGGTCCCCAAAACAAGGGCTTTCCTTTTCTCCTGTTTAGCTTCCAGGACAGAATTTGTTTAGTCCAATTAATCTCCGTAAGCTGGTATTTATAAAAGATAGTTACTATCACAGGGCTTTGGTTCCACTTAACCAAATCATTACCATATACATGTGTGGGTGTGTATACATACACAAATACACATACATATATACACGTATATACATGCACACACACACACATACACACGTATATATACTCTTACTCTGTGTATCTACATACGCTCGCATACACCTTAAATGTATGGGATCGTCTCATTTGAAATGTAAACTTTATGTTTTCATCCTAAACCCAGTCCTTACTACATAATGACAGTATATTTTTCTCTTTGCAATGTATAATTTTTGCAGTAGCTTCTGAAAGCAAGGCTGAGCTTCATTTTTGGAAACCCGCTGAGCTACGTGCGAGGGGTGCTGGTGCTGGGAGGGGCGGCTTGTGCTGCTGGTGGCAGTGGAGGCCTCCTGGCCCAGGAGAGCGCGGCCGGGGGCAGCCGGGGCTGCGGCGGATAAGAAGATGCATGAGGAGGGACGCGTCACTCGTTTCTGAATACCCTGACTTTACTCTTGGTTGGGTTGTGCTCTTCAGCAGTGTGCGGCTCCCCTACTGTATCCTACGTACGGCTGTATTTCGGCTGGTACCGGGTTTGCAATGAAAACCCAGCTCTCCACTTGTGCGTAGTTCATAGCTCTCAGAGCAAGAGCTACCAGGTGCCCTTCGTAGGGCCTGACTGGCGAGCAAGGGCCAATTAGCAAAGCGCCATGGCTTTAGTGCTGTCTCTGAGATAGGTTACTGCCTTGCCTTTGGCTGTTTGCTAGATCTGTGTTGTAGAGAAGAAACGTCACGTATCATCTACTCTTCAAGGGTCTCAGAATAGGTTTTGGCCTCAAACATTTGAGCAATTAAGGTGTTACAAAACAAAAAAGTAAAAAAGTATCACTCAAGTTCTTCAGTGGAGGTGTACATATTTGTAGCACAATGCAGTCCAAATTTTTATTTGCTGATGTTTTCAAACAGTGGTAGTTGTGTCTGTCCTGTCCTTAGAGAAGCTTGTACCTCGTGGGTAACTATAACAGAGAAGCTTGTACCATTTTTCTTCCATGTATGTTTTGAAGATCTGTGATTACCTGCTCTCAGGTGTTTGGCAGTTTAGACCAGGTCATCTTTATTTACCTTATTCTCCTCATAAAAGTAGCATAGCATATTTTTAATTATCTGTTTATAGGACTGCTGGGGAGAATTCCTTTAATCACGAGACAGTTTAACAAAAAAATCTCAAGATAATGGCTTTTCCATTTGTACTTCTCAGACATTCTTTCAGATGGAAAGGAAAGAATTACAAAAACCTTATAACTAATTCAGATTCCCTTGTGATACAATATAGTGGCTCTGTTACACAGATGGGTTGTAAAGCGTGAAAATATACTTTAGTTTGTAGGAATCTGTAAAGGTGTAAGATATTTTGTAAGTAACCAATGTTGTTTAAAACTGAGTTGTTTTCCATAAGCACTTGTGTAAATTGCAACCAATTGTTATTTTAGAGAGGAAAAGCACATATTTTTTTCGGCATACCATATCACTAACAGTGAGACCAGTTTACAATTTGCATCTTCGCATTTACTTCAAGCCTCAAACTTTAAATGAAAAAAGCCCAATAGATATAGCTCTTTTTCAAGAAATTACGATCATATTTGGATACGAAGCATACTGCAAAGAACAGATGGCACTTTCTCATGTCAAACCATGCTAAAGATGGTGTAATACAGTTCTTCAAGTAACGGAGCAGTAAGACGTAATTACCTGAAGATTAACTTTCAGGATGGGGATAGTTGTATGAAAACACTGCTGTTCCTTCTTTGTTCTCTGTTCTTCGGCAGACATTGTATTGCAAGAGACATTCCTATATATATATGAAAAATGCCTATTGTAATACTGTGCATCTGTGCTGAATGGCTGTGCAACCTAGTCTCATGCTGCTGTTGTGCCATGCAGCAATTATCTCAGTACAGGCAAAAGTACAAAGAGTGTGTGCGCTTTCATTCTTGGATATGAGGCTAAGAATAGTTAGTTGACCAAGCTCATCCTGAATGCGTACAGAACTTTATGCTTAGATTTCAGAAAATCTAATGAATCTCTTGTGTTGTTCAGGATGCTGTGCACAGTGGAAACATTATTACAGCCCATTGAAGGTTTTGGCCCCTCTCTCCTCCTTTCAGGAGAACATTGCCACATACGTGCACAACTGTGTATGACGTGGGCCAGATCCTGCTCTATCACCCACACTCTTATAGGCCAGAATGGGTCAGATTCTGAGCACTTTACCCTGGCTGAATTAATCTAAACTATCTTTGCTAAAGTTAACGCTTGTTTGATTTGATGCAGAGTGGAAATCAGGTTTTTCTCCTCAGGTTGTATATTGCATACTGCAAGATACTGCCAATACCAAAGACTCATTGGCCTGATTTTTTACACAGAAAAGCGTCCTAATGGTTGGTGCCAGAATGACAACCTTCAGAATTAAATCTTCTAGTTAATATAACAAATCAGAAGAGGTACCGGTTTCTTCATGATATCTGGACAGTGAATTTTCAAGATGAGCTCTGTCTGAGCCATTTAACTCAAAAAGAAAGGGTAGCAAATAACCAAACCAGTTCATATTCCTGTGGAATATTTGTCAAAGTACATCTAAAAAGTTTAGTTAAAAAAAACTGATAATAAAAAAACTGTCTTTGACCTTCTTTTAGTAAAATGAGATGTTTGGGTAAGGCAGTGGTATTGCATACATCCCATGGAAAATAGTTTATTACAGTTTCAAGATACAGACTGGTCCATCTCTAGTTTCAGCTCTAACACTCAGCGCTTTAGGGCCTGAAAGGTTGGCTTCAGTTCCTGGTATGACCACAGGGTGGTTATTGCAGAAATACAGCAGAAATACTTTTCCTTCAGCTAGTCACGACAGTGTGAGATGAGAGGTTGGAAAAGCAATTGCCAAGTACCTTGTAGCCGCCTTTTTCATCAAGGTACGTTAAATTAACTGCTGCTATTTGAAAATCATCTTCCATCAGCTGAAGGCGTTCCTACCCAGTCTGTCTCGTTCAGTGTAGAGAGGTGTCCCAGACACCACAGGGAGGTAGTTACTGGGACATGCTGATAGTGGAATGACTGCATTTATCATTATATTTTGACATGTTGTTGAGCGCCTAATGAAAATCGGGTCTGTGATGTATCTCACATGTGATAATGTACCTCCAGTCTACCCATCCCCCAGCCGTAAGGGAGGAGGAGCTGTTAATAAACCATTTCTTACAGACGGTTGTTTAATCTGTTCTTTAAAACTTCCAGTGGTGGAGATTCCGAAACCTCCCGGATAGTCTATTTGAATTCTTAATGATGCTTACCCTTAAACAGTCTTTTTAATGTTTAACTTAAGAAAGTAGTAATGGTAGGTATAGGACTGCAATCCAGGCTCCCTCTGTGCTTGCCAGGTAAGTAAACAAGTGATTTACATAGGGCCAGCCAGCCAGCCTGGGAGAGACTCAGTGACTGACTGCTGAACTCCTGCTTGTGCCAACACAACTCCTGGGCCTTCACCGTTTTCCTTAAGTTGGGCCCTTGTTTCAGAAAGGGAGGATGGGACTGGAAAGCAGCAGCTGCTTTTGCTTTGCTGGATTGTCAACCATATCTGACAGGGGAATCCTGTAATTTTAACTCTAGTTTTACCCAAAACGCATTCACAAAATGTGTTTTATTCCATGACATCCAAAAACGTTTAAGGCTTCATTTCCAGATGCTCATGGAAGTATAGGCAAGCAGTGAGAGCTTAGTGCATGTCTGTATTGTAGTAATGTTGCTTACGCAGCTCGGCAGGAAAAATAAGAGCAGCACGGCTCCTGAGCAAATATTGTTTCTAGTCACACACGGTACTTTGCAGCTGAGCCTGGTAACGTGCTGCTTAGCTGTTTTGCTATGCAAGTGCAGAGAATGCTGTTTGCAATAAAGCCGCTGCTGGTTTCTCCTCCGAAACCTCCCTCCTTGCAGTGCATTGGAAATGACTGAACTTTGGCCCTCAATCTGCTGACACCCTGAGGGAGTGTAAATGTAATGACGTCTTTGCTTGTTTCAGCTGCACAACAGGAAACGCTCATGGCCTCCCCTTCTTCCTGCTTTGAGAAAGTACTGCCTTTTTTTCCTCTCTTCCCCTGCAGTCGAGCGGGCCGAGACCTAGTTTCAGGTCTGCGCTTTGCAGTGAGCCCGTGCTAGCACAGTGCCCTGATTGCTGCTTCCTTCTTGCCCGTGCGGCCAATCAGCTGCCTATTGCTGTGCTTTAGCAGTGATGCGAGGAATAGGATAATTCCCCCCCCCCCGTACTTTTTTTTTTTTTCCTGGAGAAGTGACTGAGAAGAGAATACAGTTATGTTGCAATGGCTTGCTTCACAGAGCATGTCAGTGGATACAACTCAGCTGAAAAGACCAGGATGGTCAGGTGATAATTTGCCTTGGGGAGACTACATCACTTGCATAATATAGAGGACACATTGTCAGGTGGGCGTTCAGGGATCCTGAAATATCGTCCAGATAGTGCTGAATAATGCTTAATGTATAAAGGGCCTAAATAGATTTCTTTGCCTTGATGGAATAGAGTGTCTTGCTTCTTGCAAAGCATTGACAGGAAAGCTCCTGTTTAACCCTCTCTAGCTCCTGCTTTTATACATCGTGACCGAAACAGGGGTATGAGTAAGAATGGTTATTGAGAAACACAAGCATTTTGCTGTTAACTAAGGGAAGAGGATTTTGTCTCATCAAAGTCAGCTAAAGCTTTAAAGCAATACAGAGTTCTTGCAAGTGAAACTAATTGGTTCAGTATTCAGCTGTTATGCTCTAATGATTGTGGGGGGGAAAAGTCACTCTTTTAAAAATAAACAAAAATACATATGTGCTAGTGAGTTTGCATATTGTGGTGTGAGAAGAGGCACTGAATCGTCTAGAGTATAGCATTATAACTTTGAAATATTTAATCAGCTTGGAATGTAGGCAGTTTTGGTGCAGTTGATTATTTATTTGTTTAATGTTGCAGAGATGTACTATTTGAAGAGCAGCTTTTGTCTGAATTCTTTAATAAGCAAGTTCTGAATTTACCTCATTAATCTGTCTCGCCACCTAGCAAAATAACTGTTCGTTTTTAACAAGCTGGAGTTATGTAACATGAATCATGCATGGCAAGATGCTTACAAGCAGAGGAAAGTAAGATATGCAAAGAAATAACTGCATTCAGCCTTTTGCAAAAAGAGGCTATAGCTGGGTTCTGAAATTACTGCGTGTTGGTACTCTCAGCCGTAAGGACAAGTTCTAGCTATTCATTATGAGAATGCATCTTGAAACAGAGTCTTGAGATGGAGATGTTTAACAGAGGAGAGTGAATTTGCTCAGCCATGTGCAGTGCTTGGAGGGTGCTACATATGTGCATGCCAAATTCCTCCCTCCCCTCTCCCCCCGTTTTTTCTCTGGAAAAGCAATGTAAAATAATAAATGTGCAAGACAAAATAACTTGTTGAGCAGTGATTATCCCTAGAAATCGTCTTATAAATCTTTTTTCTTCCTTTCGGTATTCCTCTATAGGGTCATTAGTGATGTATACACTACAATGGTCCTCTGTCTCAAGAGATTTTACAGCCAGTTTATGGAAAAGAGAAAGCAAGTGCTTATATGAATGCGTTAGAATAAAAGCAATTGATTTTAAATTCAATTTTTCTTTTATAATTTTTCCTTGACAACTTTCTTTGCCGTTATGCTGTTTTGCTCTTCAAAGCCAAGCTGAGTTGTTAAGCATGGGATGACCTTCTGTTTTGGTGTCATGAGTACAAATATTAAAAAATACTATTAGGAAATAAAGGAATGGGAATAATAGCTGTTTAGGAAAGGAATAGTTTAGAACTTTTGAATTTACTTTTAAAACTGTTGTGCTCCACCTTGTTTTGACCAAATGATTCTGTATTTTTTCTTCTGCCAGTTTGTAGTGAAATAGCTGTACATTGTGGAGTAGGGTTATTAATTACTGTGTTCTGAGATTGTGTAGTTATTAATAAGAAACACTCGAAACTTAGTGTGGATATTTATGGTCTTCGCTTGCATGCTATTTTACGTGCATATATATACTGTGGCTGATAATGAGTTAGTACAGGCAATAGCTGGGATGTTATAATGAGCAGTAGCTTCATCTCTGAGCTGCTTCTGTAACTCGCACCACTGGAGAAAAGAAGATGAACAAGCATGGATGAAAACATGTATTATCTGACACAGAAGGCCATCTGTGTCATGGCTGAGGGAAGTCAGAAAGGCAATTGGAAAGGAGCGACAGTGTTGCTGCCCGTTGTCCTTATTCTCCAGACAAATGCAGCGTTTCTCTAGGACTCTCAGTGCAATATCCTTCAGAAGAAACTTGCCTTTCATGAAATGTAAAAAGAAGAGAAATTTCAGTCTTTGAAAGGATTTGTCTTTATCATGCTGAACTGACTTAGTTTTTTAGTTATGTGTTAACTACTACAGGACCAGAAGCATAGAGCTAGGAATGTAAGTAGTGGCACATAAGGACGCCTAAATCTTGTAGGTGGGGAAGGACTCTTTTCTGAATTTATGTGGTTATAACCAAATATATAGCTGATCAAATGCTTTCTATTTGCATTCACTCCAATACTCTTTCCTTTCTAACTTTATAGTATTCTTTGGTTAACTAATAATAATATCCCTTCTGCAATCTCATGGTTTTCTTAATGCAGCGGAGTATTATGCAGGGACATCATAGTAAATTGTTGACTTTTTTTGTGCTCTGTCAACAGTAGCATGGTCACAGCTTTCTGATGTGGTTAATTAGGAGGCTTTAAGTGTCCCTTACTTGGATTCCCCTTGCTGTTTTGGATGAGAACGCCTCGTGGCTTTGTCAAGAGCCGAGGCTTGTACCGCTGGGAGGGTAGGAAGCCCCAAGGGACCTTTCACCCCACCTTGCAGCAGAGCCCATGGGATGGGCATCGCTGCAAACCTGGTTTTGCAGCTGCTGACTGACTCACCTGCTACTTTGAACCCTCTGCAAGCTGCATGTCCTTTTTTACTCACGCTGTACGGTTAGAGCTGGTGCCTCATGGCCTTCACTAGAGGATTAACAGCGATGGGCTGAGTGCTGATGGGATGTGAGCCACGGGCCTGTGGCCTGACTTTGCGGGCATGGACACAAGCCAAAGCAAACCACTGCTGCTGGGCTGGGCACCCAGGAAGAGGGAGGGCTGCTCTCAAACTGTTGTTGGAGGTGTGAGTAGCAAAAGAGGGACTGGCCTTCATTTCTGGTGGAATTTTTGCTGGTGTCAATATGATCTGAGTGAGCAAAGCAGGGCAAGCACATGGCTGTCAGATGAAAGAAAATGATTACTGTGAGTGACGGGGATGCATGTGCCGGGGGCTGGCAGTGACTTGTTCAAGAGTAAACTCTTGCATCCTGAGGTCTTTGAATAGATCTTCAGAGGTTAATAGTCTGGGTCATAACATGCTGCCGAGAGAGAGATTTCTTGCCCTGCAAGTTGTTGCGCGCAGTTGTCTCATTTTCCTTGCTTCTTCCAAAAGCCGGTATATCTGGTCCATTCAAACTCCTAAGTATCTGAAGAATATTCTAAAAATTAACCCTGTTTCTTTATGTATCAAGTTGTTCACTCACTGCAGCAAAACTTGAAATAATTACCAACTCAATTTCACTATTTTTGCCAGTTAAAAAAGGTGAAATTTAATTTACACTAATGATTTAACTACATGAGATGCTCGGCATGAAAATGACTAGGTGCAAATTAAGTTTAAATTAGTAAAGGAGAAAAATACATTGTCTGTTACATTTTCCATATTTAATATTCTATTTGTATTTCATTACCAGTCCATCTGTAAGAAGAATGCTCTTAGCAGATTGAAGCTTTTTTTTTTTTTTTTTGAGAAAAAAATGAATGTACAGCTAGGCTGATAAATTAAAAGCAAAGTTTTGGTCTAAATAGATTAAGATGGGAGAGTCTTCTTATTGCAGGCTTATTTTCTCTTAGCTCTGGTTATACTGTAGGCCTTAGTAAGATCTCGCTTAGCAGCCATGGACACACTTTCTCCAGGCTGTGTTGCTGAAGCACAAAAATTTTGCCTCCCCGAAGGTAATGTGCAGGTGTGAAATCCACCCCAGGGTAATACCTAAGTTCCTGTAACACACAGCCTGAGTGGTACATAGACTTAGCCTTAGTTCCTTGTCACAGGAATGGATTTTAGTCTGGGGAGTGTTTGTTTAGTTCCTGCGATTGCTTTTACAGTCCTGCTACCCTACAGCCTGTCCCATGTAAACATGCAACTGCTCGGGGAGAGAGAAATCATGTTTTATAATGGTTCTGCTCCATTTTGGGACCGAGAAGCAAAAGCTTTCATACAGTGGTAGACAAGAGTAGCCATGGAGATGGGCCAAACGTGCTACCAGTCTTATCAAGATGAGTTCAACATTGCAGTGGTATGGCCGTGGTATGTGTTTCTTTGGAAACACCAGCACAACACACTTCTGTGTTTTAGAGAACTTTATTTCATTATCCAAAAATGTGTTTGTTCTCTTGCTTTACCTCAGTTGACCCTGGCTTTGAACCTTTTCAAACTTTGGAGATGTTGGTAGCTAGGCCTTGCTTTGTGAGTGGAATTTGTTTTCCTAAGTTGCCATGAAAGATTTGGTTTATCTGCATGCTGCATGCTTGCTTGAGCAGTTGCTTTCCACAGTGCAGCACTTGTAGATTAAACACCTTGCTGTGGTGGTTGTGCCAATTCAATTCTTTCTTCAGCAGTTCGGTTTTGCTAGCATACTGCAATAAGATGCCTAGTTGCATTAGTGAGAAAGGAAACTTCATTTCTGCTAAAGTATCATTCTTGTAGATATGAAATGGTAATGACAATTTTTTAAGACCATTTTCTGAAGAGATTCTAAAAACTAGAATAACATTCCCTGCCTCAAGATGCATTTTATTTCACCTATAACACTGGTTTTAATTCATGTGGTTTGCACTTGGAATTTGAATGTTTTGCATTGCTACTAGCAATTACCGTGTCATCTGCATAGAATATACATTTTAGTTTATTCTACCTTATTTTACTGCCTGTAATGTGTGATCACACAAGCTTGACCGTATACTGCTGATATGACATATTTAGTGTAATTTTCTACCTAAGGAAGTATGGTCTAGTGACTAGCAGGGTAGGCAGGGACTTAATACTCACCAGGTGCAATTCCTGGCTCTCTTACGCGCTTTGTGAGGTTAGGGCAGGTTTTACATCTTACATTGGTTTTTCATGTGACCTACATTCATGAGTACAAGTTGGACACAGAAATACCTTTATGCCATATTTATGTAAGTTCCCCATCTATAAATAGGGATTACAGTACTTTCTTACCTTGCAGGGGCGTCATGTAGACAGTGGCTGTGTTCTGCTATTGATCTACAGAGAGCCAGTGGGAGTTTTGTGCTAAAATTTATTGCACGATTTGAATCCTAATCTCTCCTTAAATGGACAAAACAGAAAAAAACAAGTGACCTTTCTCTGAGTGGTCAATAATTATACTATTTACTTTGAACAGACTACTGCTATTAAAGATCATACAAGTCAGGCTGCGCTCTCAGTTTCAGAGTCCAGTTCTGCCTCCTTTACTTAAAAGTGAAAACAGCCTGACGAAGATACAGTTAGAAGCTAAGACATTAGAGAAGGGCAACAACCCCTGGATCCAGATGTTAAACTGCAGAAGAAGAAAGGGTAAATTTTCCACCCAATCAAACTGATGAAATCCATGGTGGAAATTTGAAATATAAGACGTTATATTATGGTGAATGTCAGAGTGGACAGCAGCTTTGAGGAGTGAAGGGGGAAGATATTTCTGCTGTTGGAAGGTTGCATATGGGCAAAGCAGGATGTGCCAGTTTTTAGGTTCCCCCCCCCCCCCCCCGATTTCTTCAAATTTGCATTTTAAAGTATGTAGGCAATTTAAAGGGTAACTGACCTGAGTCAAGTCTTGTTTAAGATAGCTACTGGGAACACTAGAAAATGTTTTCAAGTTTACAGGACATTCCAGTGCTTCCTAAACCTGCAAAGAATCTATGCAGACTCTCTCAAGCCTCATCTGGAAGACGGAGTGCTAAGTTTTCCCCAAATGTGGTTCAGCGCAGCTCTATGGATGTTTATAAAGCTATGCTGATTTAAACAAGGTGATGATCTATCCCTGTGTGTCTGAGGAGAGAATGGTTTCTTTGGTCTCCATCCTGATTCAGGATGTTGTGACAGAGTATAACTCTATAAATATCAGTTGCGGAATTAAAGTTTGCTGTGATGGGAATGTTTAAAAGTCTCACAAATCAGGCCAGCTTAAAACTGTAAAACTAACCGTTACTAAATTCATTCATTAGCAACATGAACTTTTAACTAATCGACAATTCTTACACAATATTAATAATCATCACTACATATACAAAGCCCTTAGTTTTTAACAGTCATATTCTACATAGCTGTGAGTGCACGATGGCGCAGAGCTGGTGCCGTGTAGGCAGCGCTAATGTGATTCCTGGTGTTTCTCAGTTGCAAAGGTCAAAGTGATCAAGCTTGAGAGCTCATCTATGAGAGAGGTCAGATCAGAAGTGGGTTTATCTTTTCTACTACAGTTTTCCTCATTTAGGTCTGATGCTTTTATGCTATTCCTCCCCTTCCAAAAAGGGGGTCTCCTCTGCTGTTGATACTGCTTATCTTGTTTTCTTTGGTTTTACCAGTCATCCTACTTGTGTATTTGGGAGTGCCTATTTGCAGTCCTTTCTGCTTATCTTGCCCTGTTTCTGGCACCTTTTGTTTCTTGGATGCCTCCTGCACGCAACTGCGCCCATGTTTCTTTACCAGTTTGGTGAATGCATTTCTCACATACCTACGTGAAGTTGTGTCTGGCTATTCCCTCCCAGTGTTACAAAATACTTGCATACTACAATTAGTTGAACTATTTTATGCATTTATACTCAGGTTCAGGGCAAGCTAATATTAATTATATCCTGATTAATGCATTTATAATCTACAGGTGTCATAAGCATGTGTTGGCTGCAAGGATGATGTTAGCAAAGCTAGCTGCACTTGTGACAGAGAATCTGTAGACCCAAAACGATGCTGAGATAGTGATGTGATTTTTAAAAAATAAGAGAGTGAAATGAACGTTAAAAAATAACTGTTCTTTGTGAAAAGAAATAATGAACTTCAGAATGACAGTTGGTGGCTGAATTAGCGGAAAATGAAGTTTACTGTGAATACTTAGAGTTAAGACACTCTCCAGGGGTTTCACATATTCCAAAGTATTGTCAATGATCAGCGTGGGATTTGGGGCCTAAAATATACAAGAGGGAAAATGATAACCTTGAAAGACATTCTCTGTTTAATCGGGCATCTAGTCAAGCTGGTCCTTGAGCTAGTTCAAGTTAGAGGACAATAATCTTGTCCTCTCCTTATTCAGTAAGTGAAAAGAGGTAGAAGAAACTTCAAAGAGATGTAATTGAATACAGACACCTCATAATACTATGCAAAAAAGTAAAAAAAAAACAAAAAAACAAAAAAACAAAAAAAACCAACCCTGCATCTAGCGTCCCTCTTTTATTTACCTTTTCCATGGAATCCTTGTGCAACTGATTCTTGAGAACAAAAAGAATTTAAGCCGTGTTAACAAATGAACAGGGTTCGAAGTATTCTGCTCTACCATTTATTTTTTTTTAAAGCATTGGATGTTGTTTTACTAATATTCTGAAATTTATAGTCATTTACAGTATATCACAGTTCAGTTGTCAGGAATCACAGATATTCGCTCTTGCTTGTTTGGCCTTCTTACCTTTACCTTTGTGGAGGCATGAGGTTAAAATGAATTACTTATTTTTGTATATTCATTTAATGTTTTGAGACAAATTGTCTATTTCTGCTGGGGAACATAATCAAAGAGTTAAAGCTTTGAGAAGGTAAATGCCATATTGAATTTCTTGGATTGTTCGGATCAATACTCTGAAATAACCTACCTAAGTTTATTTTTTTTTTAATTCTTCCTATTTAGGTCTTAAAATAGCAAACAAAGAAAAAGGTGAAAGATCACAACAAATGGAAAATTTGCTATGATAGGTGGAAACATAAGCTACAGCCCCACTGAGAAAAGAAGTCCAGACTGGGCTGAGAGTGCTTAGAGATACCAGTACTTGCTCAGCAAAACTTCCCAGTGAACTTTACGTTTCAGGCAGATTCCTAAGCTGTAGTGAAATCACTGGGCCCTACGTATGTACTTGAAATTTAGTATATGCATGTGTACTTTGTGAATAGAAATGAATTGTTGAGTTGGAGCCAGAATGGGGAATTTTGGGACTCCTGCTGTTCTGCTTGTAGTATTTTGCAGTAGAGTTTAAGGCTGTGGAATGACACCAGCTGGATCCACAGAACAATCTGCTCCTGTTCCTGTGAACTCCAAATTATTTTCCTTCTCACATGCAAAGTTGTACCAAGATCTGCATTTAAAAACCCATCTGTTATCCATATTATATCAATAGGAATAAAAATTCCAGACTTCTAAAATATTCTGGTTGCCCATTCCATACTGCTGTCACCTGTCTTTCAATTACAAGCCATTTCTTCTACTTGCACTTACTTCTGGTTGCTCAGAATTTTTCCTCTCACCAATGGATGAAACTCCTAGTTGCCTAAATTGCAAAAGTGGAACCACAGTGGTAGAAACTGGTAGTGGAAAGAAATGATCACTTTTGAAATAAGATGCTTTTGATAGTGTAAAATAAATAAATTACTGAGATAGTATACTAGCTTTTCTTACCAAGTGTGAGAAATGGTATTAATGTTTAATGTAAAAGTTGTTTCTTCGTATTTTTCACTAAAGTGTTAATATTTTTGAAGTCTCATCAATGTCCACATATGTTTTAATATAATTTTTTTGACGTACAAATATGTTATTTGTAAACACAAAATATTGTCTTATGTATCCCATAAGAGCAAATTTTTGCTGTTTACTAATTTTTACAGCAAAATAAGATTATAATTCCATTGCTGCTGATTATATTTCTCCTGTTGCTGATCCCTTTTTTGTATTGTGGTGGTGGTAACACAACCTTCACGCATTTCTTGACAGATGAACTTTGTGTCTACGGGACAGCAGTTAAATTGATTGATCTTGTTTGTTTTATTCTTGCCTTTTGGTAAAACAGCCAAGTTTGGCCAGAACTGAAGAGCAGATATTGTATCATTTCAGATTTGCAAGGTTTTCTTTGTAACTGCAATAGGTGCATACATATATATGTATGTATGAAATAGGGAACGGGTTACATTTGTCACAGTTCATGGCTCTGCTCCCATCATTCTTAAAGCAGTAGCTTCTTATTGAAGGCCTCAGGATTTTTCAGATATTGCCCTGGATCCTCCCTGGAAAATTCTGTGGGAGGCATACATGACATGAAAGGTTTATAGCATTTTCCCTTACTGAAGATAAAGGTGATGGAGTTCACAAAACTCGAGCTATCCCTCTCATGATTGTTGGGCAGATGGGGCACTGACATGCTGATGAGAAATTTTTTTGTTGATTCCTGTCTCTGTTCCTCACCGATCCCTGTAAGGATTTGTGCTCAGTTTTGGAGCGGATTTGTTCAATCCTTCCCCAGTGTGAAGGAGAGAAAAGTCTTCACCAAATATACCTAAATATCTGCTAAGTAGCTAATTTTACTGGGACTTCTGTTTCTGCTACATAGTAATAGAGCCTTACCTCAAATTGTCTTCACTGATTTAGTATTTTCGAGGATTCCCTGGAATGGTACCTCTCATGAAACCATCCTGAAAACTGAAGCTGGAGGAGTGTTTCACAGGAGCTGTTTCTTAATGGATTAGTGAACGACCAGAGATGATCCCTATCTATCTCCATTCACAGATTCCTAATCTTACCAAGGTCTTGTTCGGGGATTAGATCACGGAGGTGAGCTTTGCAGAGGAACATCTTGGGACGAAAGAGTCCTCCCAATATACCAAGACTTCAAAGACAAGATTTGGGCCAGGGATAATCCCACAGAGAGTGAATGACACGTTTCAAACTTCAGCTAGGGAATACCTCGGTCCTGAATGTAAATGGTCAGGTCAAAGGACAACGCTATTTTCCTCTCTTTATCAGGACATTAAACATAGCTGAGAGTAGTTCAGTTTCAGATAAGCATTTGATAAAACCCCTCTTGTGATGATGCTGGAATAAGAGAGGTAGGTAGAGGAAAAAAACATTGGTGGAAATAGTGAATGAAAGAGATATATGACAGACGCCTCAAGTGAAGACATACTTAGAATAAAGCCATGGAGTTCCAGTCCTGTAATATGTTGTCTGAAATATTTACCTGATACTTTCGAAGGATCCTAGAAGCACCATGGGCCTTTCTGTTACTGAATTTCAGTCCCCCACATTTGTGGATAGAGAAATGCAAAACAGCAAGCATTTTCACAATTTTTTCATGGTGAAATGTATTTCTAGAAAATAAGCCATATGAATTGTTTATTGATTTATACCTTGAATGTAAAGGCTTTAAAGTTTTGATGTATGGACGGGTTAGTGTTCTTAAACATATGATAAGTCCTGGGTAGGCTGTTTCTAGAAAATAAACTGATGTCTGCAGTAGTAGATTTTTGCAGTTATGCAGTAATAATATCAGATTCAAAAGGTATTATATGGCAATGCCCTACTTCAAGGGACCCGAAGGGATGTGTGGAGGACTGGGTACTGACCTTCTGTGGCTCTGAAGCAGCAGCAAGCCGGGTGGAAAAGCTGACGGGAGGAACTTCAAAAATAACTATAGCTGGGATATATCAGCACAGTCAGTGCTTTAGTACTTCTTGTCATCTATATTCAAAATTCCGGTCAAAGATGAAACAATATTGGAATAGAAGGTCAGCAGGACGTGGTAGGGAAGCAATAGTGCATGTTCTGCTTTTGTGAACTTCAGTGCTGCATCCATGCCAGATGCTCTAGAAAACACCTCCAACTTTTTTATATGCAGAACCCTCATTTCCTATAACCGTGTATCTTTTGGGTGCAGTGCTATGTTTTTGGTGTTGTATTCTTAAGCAGGAAGAGACAAAGGATCCTGGTCCTGGATCTGAAGGCCAAATGGCACTGGCTAGCTTACATCCATGCTGCTAAGGTAGCTCCTTTGCTGCTGATTTGTCTTGGAGAGAGCCAGTTGGAGTGGTTCAAAACACAACCAGAGAGCAAGCTGTCAAGCACTGTGTTCCAGAGCTCAAACTTGCTTCCTTTCCCTCTTTTATATAGCCGTATGGACACACCTGTAGGTGTCTAGTTAGTTGTGAACTTCAGCTTTTAGCACCTATTACAACTATTTTCGCCATGTGTTCTGTGGTGTCTTAAGAGTTGACATTGTAGTTTTTTCCTTTTATGAGGATGCTAATAGGCCTTCTGTTGTCTACTGGAGCGCATGTAGGAATCTGAAGGAATTTGCAGAAAATCAGTATTTCTGAAATTGCTAACTCTTTGTCTTAATTTGTTTACAGAAATTGTTAAGGGAAGGCAGAAAGACACAGGCATGACATGACACACAGTGAGACTGCAGGTCTTTTTTACTCAGGAAACCAGGCTACAAAAGAGATCTTGGGAGGAAGGCAGCATTTGTTCCTTCTGGACAGGTAGCTGTGTGAAAATGCTGAAATGTTGGAACTGTGTGATGCCAGTGATTTATTACTATGACTATTATTTGCCCGATGGTAATGTCTGAAGGCTTCCGTGAAGGTCTAGGCTTCCTCACGTTTACATCTGTAGAGACAGTGAATGCCGCAAAGAATTCACAATCTAAATATGTGATAGGTGAAGAGAGGAAAGAAATGTTATTGCAGGAATCATAGACAGAGACAGAGTTGCACTGCACAGTCAGATGTGAAAGCTGAGACAGTTAAGAACCGAGTCTTTTTCCTAAGTCCTGTAAGTTGGTAGCGCTCCCAGCGCCATGTATTGATTAGCAGCATAGAGTTCATTCCGGTGGTACTGTGTGAGCCGTAGGCTCAATGTTGAACATTCAACAAATTTTTTCCAGTGAAGCTCTTCACCTACCTGTTTATTTGTATCTTGGTGTTGAGATTCAGACCTAAATTTCTATGTTTTATGCTGAAGTTTAAAGGAGCCTCCTGACATAAGCACTTTTTTTTTTTTGGAGGATTTATGGAATAATATCAGATGCTACTATTTTAAAAAATGTTATTGTCTTGTAAAAGTGAATTTCTTGTTTCTTTGTCTTAGTAACATATTCAGAGCACTTGAAAGGAAGTTTTGGAATAAGGAGATTTCTACCCTAGGGGGGTAGTATCCTGTGCTTTAGTTAGGTCATGTCAGGCCATTGTTTTGCTTTTCTTATCATAAAGATCTCGTGTCTTTATTCATGCTCAGCTGTGGACTTGAGTTTCCTGTAAGAGAGCGAAATAATTAAGAATTTGTACTACAATATCATATGTTCTCTGTTTGTAATTAGGTTTGTTTAGTTGAAAGCAATTCTTATCTCTAGTTATGTATGGTAATAGGTGGCATGTATACATTACATAGTGTTAAGTAATACCTTGTATCTGTGGTTCTCCGTATAGCTGGAAATAAATATAATTATTTCCTATATATAAGGAAATAGGAAGCCTGAGAGATTCAAGGTCACCCATCAAATGGCTAGCAAAACTAGGGTCTCTTGATCCCTGCCAGTTTTTAGCCCTAACTATGAGCTGATATTCTCAGTGGCTTTGTCTCTGCTAGTAGAGGTATGGTACACAGCTGTAGGGTATGGGAAAGGGCACATTTAATTTGCTGGTCTAGTGGCAGCCAGTGGGGACCAATGGTATGCAGTTAGGTATGCAGGATGGTATATCACAATAAGAAGCCATTCAAGTAGGCTGACTAATGCTAATGACAAAGAAGGGCATGCGGTGGGTTGAGTTTGATCTTAAAATCTGTGAACTGCTACACAAGGTCACAAAGCCTACATATGGTGCTGATGAGAGGAGTAAGGGGAAGAAGACGGGCACTCCTAGCCTAAATCAAGAGATTCAGGTTGCTGTGCAGTTGTGTCACATGATGGGGGAGCAACTCCCTGTTGATAGTTGCTTAAGGAATCTCCAGAGCCGCTGTATCTCACCTGGCAGAGCTGGCCTGGTCCTGGAGTGACAGAGCTGAGACGTTAATGTAAGTGATGTGAGCAGTAGCCTCCATGGTCACAGCCTGGGATGCATATACCCGCTTTTCAAATAAGCGGAGTTTCAGTCAGAATTTCTAGCGCTGACCGTGAGATGCCTTCCATGAGAACTAAGTTTATCATTAAATAGGAGGAAGCGTGAGGAGGTGAGGCTTGTTAAATTTATAGGCACGGAACTCTTGCTTTTAAAATTGTTAATGCATTTCCTCCAAGTCTGCCTTGGGGAAACACTTAACTTGGATTTCCGACGAATTTTATCATTGTTTCTTCAGTTGTCATTATCTGCCTCGAGATTATGGCTGCAGCTTTTGTCTACTTTGTTCTCCATCAGCCACTGTCACTCTGCCTCTGGGCTGCCCTGTGCCTGGGAGTCTCTTAGTTTCCATGCTATGTAAAGAGAAAGGCAGAAGTCTTGGTAGATGATGGGAGGGGAGCAGAGGTGGGCATGGGTGACTACATAAAACGGACAATAGGTGCGCAGCAGGGAGCAGATCTGGCAGCCCACCAAATTAGCACATAAAGCACCTCCTGCAGAGACCTAATTTTTCCCAGCTAAGGACCAGCATGCTCTCATACAAACAGCAATAATTTACACCTAGTGTATCACATTCTTTCTAGGGGTCAGCTCTGACTGGGAGAAAAGGCAGAAGAAACTCCTGGCAGAGTTTATACTGGGGCTGTCTTTTTCACGTAAGCGGCAGTACCAGCAAGAGGTTAAGCTGCACAGCCATTTGAATAAACGTGCAGAATCTAAAACTCGCGCTACTGGTTCGTCCATCACACCCCATCCTTTTAGAGGGCGAGATGAAATCTCCAGCACCACCTTTAAGCTGCGTTCAGTAGACGCGCTGTTGCATTCTGTCTAAATGCGCTTCAGTAATCTCATCCCGAAAGATATGATTTTACCTTCCACTTACCCTTGTGGAGACAGCTTGTCAGAGCAAACATGGTACTGCAAAGTTATCCTGCTTAATGTCAGCTAATTAAATTCATTTTTGAATATAGTACTAAACCAATTTAATTCTGTCTTTCAGAGGCTGCAGAGACAGTTGAGACTCTCGGATGGGTTTCTGTCTCTGATTAGTGATCAAATCTCTATGTGTGGTTTTTTTTTTTTTTTAAACTGCCTGTGTATCTTTCTTTTTCTGCATGTCTCTCACCTTTACTTGTGGTGTTAGGGAACTAGATGTTTTTTCCCCACACTTTCATAGCCCCAACATATACTGTCACATTTGACAACTTGCTTCGTTTAATGACTTTGTTCTCTGAAATGAAAGTTTGATTACAGTTGTTGACAGATGAGCTAGGTAGGAATATAAATTATTTTGAAATATTCCTGATCTTAAATCTTGGTTTAGGTGGTTGTTTTTCAAAAGTGTTGCTCTTTGCAGGGTGGGTTTGTGGGTGACCTTCTAACATTGAGCTAATACACCAGCCTCCAGTTGATCATCTACATCATAGACCGAATGCAACAGCCTCCAGTAATGTTTACTGTCTGTTGCTCTCAGTATATTTTGTGATTGCTAACATTCACAATAATGAGGTACAGAGTTTAAAAAAAAAAAAAAAAGACAAAAAAAAGAAAAGTCAAAGCAAGTCAGAGTGTGAAGAACAATACACATGATTAATTAAGTAGTACTGATGAAGTATATTCTGGCAGAGACAATCTGATGAATATTTTTTGATTTTAAATGCCTCTCAGTGCAGGTTATCAAAGAAAGTCCAAAAAACCTGTTGTTTTCTTGGGAATTTTCACTTTTTTTTTTTTTTTTGTACTGGTCTAGTGTGCCCCTCTTTGCTCCTGTGCAGCTTTGTGCCAGCAAACATCGCTCATCATTTCAGTGCTCTGATGCTTGCAGTGGAACTTTCTCATTGAGTTTACCCTGTGTTTGTAGCTTAATTTTCTTTCCTCCTTCTCCTCTTTCCCTACCTTCCTGCTTTTTGATGCTGTTTATTTGCATTAGGACCTTACAAGTGTAGAACTGAATTGCTATTAGCTACAATGTAATTCCCGGTTACTGAGAAACTGCTTTTTTTATTTATTCCAGAACGTAGCTGAAGTGTATTTGGAAACACGTTTTGAGAAGAAGTTTGTGTTGTTGCTGCATTCACTGTATTTCTTCTGTCCAGAAAAGAGTCAGTATGCATTGTCAGTATGCATGGATGGCAATCTGGCATATTTTACAGGCAGTAGATTCATCCATTTTTTATGTTACATAGTAAAGTGTACAAGTACTATCATGTTTCTAGTGGGATTTCTGATGTCAGAAATAACTAAATATGAGCTTTCTCACTTCTATTGAAATAACGTTTAAGTTCTGACACAGAAAGACAAATGGCAGAAAAGCAATACGTGACACTGTAATTCTGCTCTTAATTCATTAACTTCCTTGTGAAGAAAGAAGCTTTTTTTCAGTTAAATTAATGTATTTTCAGATCATTAGTACGTCTTTCCTTTCATGTTAAAATATATCTTTCGGCAAGGTTATTCATAGCATTTTTGTTGAAATTATAAACTGCAGATTTTTTAAAATTCTTGATAAAATATATGTATTTGGGATATTTTTCAGGCTTACAGCCTGGTTTTTGGTAAACAATTCAATGCCTGTATCGAATCAATTTCACTGTTTTGGTTTTAGATACTTTGTCCATTTTATAAGTCCTTTCCATTTTTCAAATGAGCAGATAATGTTTATTGTTGGTGAAGAAATAGTGCTAAAACTTGGTTAAGTCCTAGATCACGGCAGTGACTTACAGGCATCTTCTAAATACCCATGTTTGTAAGACTTCTTTAGCTCTGTTGGTGTGAATATATTGTGTGCATTAATGTGAATATGTATAATGCAAAGGATTGCATCAATGCAAGTGTTTATAATGTAGAAGATTGCATATTTTCTTCTTCAGTGCCCTGCTTCATTGTAAGAAAGGACTTCTTTGGCAGGAAGAGAGTAATTTCTCTATAGCATCTTACATATAGATATGTTTTAGAACCGTTTTGAGACCAGCACAATTAGTTTTAAGAAGTGATTACTCGCTTACCTTAACGTAACCTGACAGCAGGAAATATGTTTCAACTTCATGTAATTTTTCTACCTGTGCCTCATGTTTGTATCTCCTTAAAAGTACAAACATGTTGCTTGTGAAAGTTAGATTGTTAATTGACGGCACTGGAGATTAGCACTGTCTAGCCACAGAAAATATACAGCTTGGACAAGAACTGTGTGTATTTCCTTAGAATTCTGTCTTTCTGTAGAGACGGCATCAATTTGTATATTTAGTTCTCAATCTGTCTCCCGAAAGAGAGATTTTAAGTGCCAAGCCCCAGTATTCCTGTCTACACTAAGTATTTCCATAGTTCCCAGGACCACGTACTTGCAGATCTCCTATATAATTTACAGATTTCACGAAGGCTTCCAAGGATCTGCTTTACCTAGGAAGATCTTTCTTTTGCTTTAGAAGAGCTTCTTCTAAAATTTATATTTTCTGTGTATATTTTCAGAACTTTCCTGTTTCTCACTGAGAGAAAGATATTAGGAAGTATCTACCAGAAAGATCTTTGTGAAAAATCTTGAAAGTTATCTATCTGATTTGCAAGTAATTCTGTCTCCTCTCAGCAGCTGCTCCTTAGTCCCTCCTGCTCTACCAGAAGTGGTTTGGTTTGAGCAGTTTTGGCATGCTCCTACCTGGCCTCTGAGATCCTCCTGTCTCAGCTGCGAGTGGAGAGGCAGGAACTGATAAAAATGGGGCACGGCTAGTGGCCTTGACAATCTGGGCCACGGCTTTGACCTGGCTGAAGAGGAGAATTAAGAATCAATGAAGGAATCTGAGCAAAAGGGTCAAAAGATAATTAAATAGAGACTTCCAAACTCATTTCATACAGGAAATTGAACAGTATGAAGACAGTAATAGCTTTTGACTGCTACCAACCTGAATTAGTTTTGAACTAATTCGCTAGAGATGAAAGACTACATTTCATTTGATTCTATGTGTTGTGATGTATTTGTGTTCAACATGCAACTCCTTTGTGGTCATTCTTTTTTTTTTTCATGTGCTGGTGTAGGATTTTTGTTTTAGAATATTCATTTTCCAAGAGTTCAGTTAAAGGGGAGCAACAACAAAGAAAAATATGTTTAAATAAATAATTCAGCCGAAAAGTTCTGCTAATTTTTTAAAAGGTAAATGAAGTGATGCAAGTTAAATGATTAGGAGCAGTCAATAGGAAAAGATTGATCAAATGACTGCAAAGAAATCTGCAAGCAGAAAAAGAATGAGTTGCACAGCTTATTGTATTTTCCTGTTCAAGACAGCTGGCCATTTCTAGCAGCATAATTCTGTGGCAAGAATGCTATAAAGGATTTCTCTGGGAGGGAAGATTCTTTTTAGGTGTGCAGTGAGTTGAGAAATAAATGCTTTGGTAGGTAAAACAGAGTGGTTAGGAAGCGAAATTTAAATAGTCCAATAGAATGAATGTAACACTCAGAAGAATGTCTGTTTTAGGGAGACGACTTTATAATGTGAAGTCTGGATATGAAGAATTAAGGGATATATTCCTAAAAATCCTAAGGGGACTATATAAGTTAAAGCTGTCCACCAAATCCAAATAATGTTCTCCTTTTTTTTTTTTTTTTTAATATATATTTATCTATCTCTGTCTAGGAATGCAGATACCTAGTAATCTTTTGGTGTTTTTGAAAATTAGGGACTAACAAGACCTTCCTGTGTGCTTTCTGGCAAAATTCCCCAGAAGGATGAGTGGATTTTCACAAGCTCATCTTCTGAAGCCCATGTTTGTTAGGTAAAAGCGTTGCAAGTTTCGCTATATTTAAACTGCTGGTAGCCAGTTGGGTCCCATTCGAACTGTCCATCCTGGGCGCTGCAGCCCCTGGCGAGGTGTATTTATTTGATCCCGTCTGTTTCAGCCAGCGTGCACACTTGTTTACCAGTAGCCCCAAGTTGAATTCGGGTCTCTCAGAAGTTCACCAGTGTCTCAGTCAGCGCTTTGTGGCTTGAGCAGCAAGATGCCCCTGTGAGTAAAAGGGAAAGAGTCGCTGCTGGGATTACAGCCGGGATGAAGACGAATGAGGGGCTGCCCCCGCCCCGGTGCGCTGCCCTTTTGCTGGGCTTTTCTCATTAGGCAGGGGAGGAAACCCCCACCCCTGGGCACGGAGCGGGGTGGGGGGGAGCTGGCAGCGGGCCGGAGCCTCCGGGCTCTCTGCTTGCACCTGGGGATATTGCAGAAATCCCGGCGAAGGCGCGTTGCCGGAGCGCTCTGCTGCTGGCCAGCCGCTGCGTGCATCCAGGGGCGGTCAGCGATCACAGCTCTGCCGTCGTCCTCGCTGTGGCTGGGGCCTGTGCTGCCACTCAGCAACCCACTTCAGGATTTTGCATTTAAGTATGCGTATCAGGTGTATACTTAAATGTGTATTCTCTTCTCATTCTGTTTTCCAACCTGTTTACACTGTTTTGGAGCAGGCAAACATGAGATACTGCATATTAGCGCTGTACTCATGGGAAGCATACCCTTTGCAAGTTATTTATTTATTTATTTATTTTTACACATATATATATATATATATATATATATATATATTTGGACCTTGGAATACCTTCTCCCTAACTTAATCTTTACACAATTTTATGCTTGTTATTAAAGGGCAAATACAAAGTATAGCAGGCACTGAATTGCTTGGGGTGGCAGAAAATGAAGAAGTATATGGTGCAAGTGAAGTGGGTGATGTTCTTGGCTGGCTAATGAAGCATAATAAAACAATAGCCAAGCCATTTTGGAGATAGGATGAGTCAAAAAAGCACTGGAATAATTTAGAAAATGTAAACTGTGGCTAAAATCTAAAACCACCATTTCTTTAAAATTGTCTGTTATTTACCAAACTTCACTCTTGAAAACATCTTGCCTTAGGATGAGATACAGCTTGCAGACCAGGAGGAAGATCAGTTTCTGTTTGGTAAGGCTTGGTTTAAAGAGATAAAGCTGAAACTGTATCTTTCATGTGACTTCTCGTCACTGTGGGTGTATCCCTACATGTGTGTGTCTGGGTACATTTTTGGGTATCCTGTAAGTCATTCTATTCACATTTCAGAATAAAGATAACCCAGTTAAGCTGCCTTTTATATCGATAGCTGTGTGTTATAGCTTTATCCATGTCCTTGTGTACTGCAGAATGAGGCAATGGAGTTAACAGACGAGAACTTCTTAATTCTTGTTTCAAACGCTTTTTTGGGGGGCTGCACAGGCAGAAAGAGCTTTCTTTTATTTAATACTGTAGACTTTTAGGTTATCCAAACCTACGTTTGTTTCATTCAGTTGTGGTTTTGCCATTGCTTCTAGTGGAGGAAATGCTTTTTCAATTTTTGAACTGGACAGCTTACTTATTTTCTATCAGACATGTTTTTTTCATTCAAGACAGCACTGCTAGTACCATTTCTTTTTCCATAGCTATTTATTGATTACTTACAATATATATCAAAATATTTAATCACAAACTCACTGATCATGTGATTTTAAGTGATCAAATGATTATAAACAAGATGATATAGTTACCAGTAGGAAAGAACACTCCCTTAAGAACCCTTGTTCTTAACCCTTGATAGTTCATGAGGGAGCTCCAGTGCTCTATTTTCTTCTAAATGAGTGATTTTCAAGTGGAAAAAAAAAAAAGGCGAAAAAAAAAGGAAGGCCAAACTGATTATGCACTGGACAAAGGAATTACGTGCTGATCAAGAACCTGACAACTGGGAAATCTGAAATTCTGAGTCTGCACATCAGACAGCTACAGCCTACATGTTAAGAATGACAACTACTTCTCAATGCTTTGATAGTGCGTCTAAAATCTTACCTGGAGTAGTGGGAGAAAACAGTTTAGCCACAGCAGAAAACTTTTGCTTGCCGTTGTGAACAGCAAATAATTTCTGTAAGGCAGGGAAGAGTACTAATACTGTTAGACACCTCTAAGCTATGTTTCACTTTGTATAGTAAGCTGTTTGTTGCTGAATGCTTTTTAATGCAGAGAAGTATGTGAAAACACACAGTTATTAGTTGAGCTTGATGTAAACCTCTGATATATGATAAGCTTCATATCTGTATTTGTTGTGTTTTCAGGTGAGACCCTCTCCTAGTATGTGATCTACAGCAGGCTACACTGAATCATACGATGACAATGTTATCGCTGCCACATCTCTGGGAACCCGTTCATAATTATACGGTATGTGAACTTCTGCGTCTTACATTAGCCATTCCTTGTTGAAACAACACAGTAACAGTAACATGAAGGTGCTAAAAGTCATTGAAGTAAACATTAAGCCAGATGTAAAATCAGTTAAACCCAGCCATTCCAACAAATGTTTATCTCCTAGGCTTGGTCTATATGCACAGCAGTGAACTGCTTTAACAATTGGTATGATCTTGAAAATGTGTTTATTTACAGATATCAGTAAAATGTTTCCTTTAGGTGAAGCCATACTAGTATAATGATGACATGTAGATATACAGCCTATTATTACCTTTCTTAAAAACGGAGTGGGGGTAGCGTTAACATAAAGGATTCTGTACTTTAACTGTTGTCTTTGCAGTTAAGGCAGTAGAATTTTTGTGCTTAGGAAAGGTCCTTAATTGCTTTTCTCCTTCATTCCCTTTTCAGATTCTGGTCAATCTAAATTAGATTAATTTCACACACCAGTGAATCCCTAAAGAAGTGCAAATTAACTCCATTTTACCAAACTCAGCCAGACGATGGCAGTTATTCCCTTGATGTTTAGCTTTGCATCACCCACAGTCTTTGACCAAGATTTCAATAGGAATTAAATCCATATATCAAGTCTTTTTTCCTCACCCTGTACAAGCAATTAGAGGCTCAGATCCACATCTAGTTAAGGGAGGACTTGTATTTAATTTACGGCCTAAGAGGCTGAAAATTTAAAGTCAGTGGTAGCTGGCACATTTCTTTTCTACTGTTCTGACATGAAATTGTTAACACATGTTCAGGTACTGTAAAACCATGAACAAAGTGGTTTTATGAGAATAGTTACATCATACTCCTAAGCAGTTTGTAGTACACCACATAACCATTAGGATGGAACATCTTCATCTGATTCATGACCCTGATGCAACTCCAGCTGAAGCTGGTGGAAGAATCTTCCTTCACTTTGGGAGTTGAATTGCACTTCATGTAGCATCTGAGACCTTTGTTTAAGTAATGTTCCTTGCATGGAAGTTTTGTTTAGTGATTAGCTAGTGATTAGAGATTAAGTGGTAAAGATACAAATGTAAAACCAAGTTACAAGGAAATGGATCACCAAAATGACAAAGAGAAAGACAACCCAATTATAAAAAGAAAACTTGTCTATCTTCAAAAGTTATAAAGTGATGAGAAGGAGAGGTGACTGATTGCTCCAAAAGTATATATCTGGATTTAATACTCCATTTTTTGCATATAATTTTGAAGACAATATTTGTCGGAAATGTGCATGATTTCCTGCCATATCAGTGATGTGAGAAATGGAAAGCAATATGAAGCCTTATCGGGAGTGGGAAGAGGAAGTGTGTGCTTTGTTAAACAAATTAGAGATTTTGGGAGAGCAATTCACAACAGAAGTAACTTGTGTTTTGAATGGTGAAGCGGTTTCCAGTTCTGGCTTGATTCTGGTTCTGTTAAAAGGAAGCTCCTGGAGTCTGTCTCTGCCCTTTCAGTGAGAGAGAATCCTGCTTACCTAGGAAGTGCTTCTAGACTGCCTGTTGTAAAGACCACAGGTAATCGCAGCTCCCCTAATATCATTCACACTATCATTTGCAGACCTTTTCTATACAGAAAGATGCGTCCTATAACATTCACCTCTAAGAACCTTTTCAGGATGGAAATAGGAATAATAGTCTGTTATTGCTCTTGTTTCTCCTGAGTTTGCAAGGAAAACAGGTTGATTCATTTAAAATGTTCAGCATTGTTGTTTATTGGTTTATGTTTGTGTAAAAAAAGTAGTTTTGCTGTGGGGGAGCATTTGCAATGGAAAGCTAACTTGAAGAAAATTAGCTTTATATTTTATAGGTGCAGAGGTCTGGAAAGGACCCGTTAGGCCAGTTCGTCTAGTTTCCTGCTCTCAGGTATCTTTTGGATAGGGATGAACATTTGTTGGTTGATACTTTCACTTTTTCGATGGAATGTGTCTTTTGCGGCGGGAGACAGGATCTCTCAGGAAGCCAAGGACAGGTTCATGGGGAGAGATGCTTATCTGAACGGCAACCCTTAGCAGATCTCTGTGTCTGCTGAGAATGAAAAGAAAGCAGACAACTTGGTGTCGTGCTTGTAGTGACTTGTATAGCAAGAGATGCCATACTTTGCACCTTGTGCAAATTCTTTTGATATGAGGTAATAACTTTCACAGATTTGTCATCTACCCAAATCAAAATGAAATTTCCTTTAGCGGTCGATTGTAGGAGTCAGAAGGAAGTGAAGGGTTTTTTTTGTTTGTTTTTCTTTTGGGGTTTTACTTTGATTTTCTTCTTTTGCCTGTTCTCACGCAGCATTGCAAACATCTCAGGCAACTAATCTGCAGGAGCACAGCTCATAAAAGATAGGCCTTCAGAAGGACTAGGTTTTTACTATTACAGAAAAGCCTCTGAGACCATTACACTTTGAAAGATTGCAAACTTCCACAGGAAATTAAAATCGATATTGTATAGTGAAAGAATGACAGAAGGGAAAGAAAAGGGCAAATGTAACAAATTTATTATTAAATGGTAGAAACATCAAAATCTGAGATCCATGAAAGTGTAAGTAGCTGCTAGATATTGATACAAAATTCCCAGTATTTCGGAAAAATCGGGCTTCCTCTCCCCTTCAGCCTCTCCCGATGTCATTAACTGAATGTGGAAAAACATTAACGTTAAAAATTATTTTGATTTTTCGGCATAGTAGATTATATTCTGTTTTAAAACAAATTTGAGATCAAACCTGGAGCGTCTTAATCACGTATTCTTCAGTGGAAGGTGCGTACGTGAAACCATTTTGGGAATGAAAAACAGGAGCAGACCTTCCTTCTTTAGTTAGCTCTTCCATTTAAATATGCAGAGGAGAGAAAACTTTTCCTTTTTGATCCGTGTCGTTTTTGCCAAGAAACAATCTGGCACTTGAACACCCGTGGAAATTTCAGTAGTTGCCTGAAAGCTGAAGCTCCATTTGAAATCAGGCTGAAGATCCACTGGAGACCATTTAAATTACACACATGCTGAAGAGATTTGTTGGTATCAAGGTCCTTGCTGTTAAACTGTTAGTCAAAGGCCCAGGCACATAACATATCCCCTCTCTTGCTCCTTCTCAGTATCAGCTTGGAAGCTTTGGTGAGTTGGACTCTCTCCTGGCCAGGTGCTTAACTGCAGAATTTAGATTTCCTTATTAGGGAATTCTTTCAAAGGGGACAGTAATAACTTCCAGCATTTTAATAACTTTTCCTATAAGATCTGGTTACCTGAAATTGGAAAGAATAAGCAGAACTGTGAGAGATTTAACTTTATTAACCATCATAAATCCTTTCCCTTTTGACTCTAATCAGTCCCTAGAGCCCTTTTAATGCTCCTGACGTTGCACTGGCCTTTCATCGCAGCACAATATACGTTTTCCTGTAACTAGAAAAACGATGGCAAGAGTCTTTCTTAAACCAGAGGTAATGGAAGCAGTGGTAGGGATGTACAACTATCAGAAATTCATTGCAAGTGAAAGGAAAACAAGGAGTTGCACCTTGGCAGCAGTGTTTGGACTGCTAGCACGTTTTTTCCATCAGTGGGATGAATATTTGGGACTCTTAACTACTGCCACAAAGCTCAAGGCCTCCAGAACAGGATCCCTGTAATCCTCCAAAGGCCACTTCATCTCCATGAAAGTAGCTGTCTGGGGACGGAGAGGCAGGAAGGAGAAGGGGACCTGAAGGGTGCCCTTGACTTCAAGGGCACTGGCCCTCGCAAGTCTGCCGGGACTCTCTCCTCATGAGGTTCGTCTAAGGCAGGGCTGGGGGCGGAAATCTGACTTGCAGGATGAGCTGCGGGGTGCGTGCCTGGCAGGAGCGCTCCCAACACCCGCACAGGCTCTGTGGAGGGACCTGAGCCAGCCGGCGAGCACAGGGATCCCACTGGTGCTGCTGGACTCGGGGGAGAGCTTGGCACGTGCTAGCACTCGGGGACAGGTGACGGGTGACTCAGTTTTGATACAGAAAGACAATAGTGCTTTTGTACCTTCTGCTGGCAAACGGAGGGACACTGGGGCAAAAATCTGCTGCAGAAAGCCTCATTATGAGCAGTCACAACCTCATATCCCTCAGGGCAGTGAACTGCAGGAAATCACTAACTCCAGGCGGGCTGATTCAGCCACGAGGAATTACTGACAAGAAAGAGGTTGCTTGTGGCACAAATACTCGGAAAACCTGCTCAATCGGAGGTGTTCTGTGAATGGATCTTTTCTTTACTGAGGACTGGGGACAATACTAAAAGGCAGGAGTGTTACCAGGTGGTCGAGGGATAAGAGCCTAAGCAACAAATGCCTTCTTCATAAAATAACTACCTGGATTGTTGCCTTTCTATCCAACTCACGCACAAAATTCTCTGGAAAGTGAAAAGGGAATTCCCCGGTTGGTAGTCGGTCTGTCTTTATGCTGTCCAGGAATTCATGTGATGGAGAAGGCATCCAAAGAATCTGCCCTCGTGTAGAGAAGCTGAATTCCCTCTTGTTTTTCCATATATACAATTCAGCAAGTTGCTTAAGTAAACGCTTTAATTTTAAGCTTAATACTATGCAAATATTTAAGTTAGGGCATAAAAGCCTCAAACTGGCTTCACACCATGAACTGGCTTCCCGCTGTCTCTGCAGGTACAAATGCAATATTTATGTGCATGATTAGTTATTTATTTATTATGGTCACCTTTTCATAGTAAGCATGGATGTCTGTGTACCGTGCTTTTGCCTTGAAGACAGAAATAGATGCATTTGCAATTGTGTCTGCAGTATGGAAACTTTGGCAAAAAACTCAGATCTGCTTAAGATAATCATTGCAGGCTGAATCTTTAGATGACACGTAGTTGTACTGACTAATTCTTTCTATAACAAAAGTGCCCAAAGCTCTTGTTACTGTTGAAGGTCCACCAACCTAGTTTATGAAACAAAGATAATAGAAAGACTTGACAACAGCTCTGAGAGCTTTATAGTGTAATTGGTTGTCTGGACCAACATTCAGAAGGTGGTAAGGAATATTCAGAATGCGTGTCAAGACTGTTAGCAGTAAGTATGTTAACTAGGCTTCAAAAATCTACTAAAATACTACCTTGCTGTTTCATACAACTTTATATCCACATACATTTCATATCTTTCCCCAGCCCTCGTCTCAGCTGCTGCATGCCTTTAAACAGCTTCATATTAAAAAGGGAAAGTCCATAGTCTTGTGGACCTTCTATAATGTGCTCTGCATGTGAGCTATTGGCTTCATAAAGACAAGAATAGCTGTGTCAAATGTGTTTCATTTACATGTGGTGAAATAGAAGAAGCAAAGTCTGTGTGAAGACGTACAGACAAGAGAGACACTGAATGCCTTAAATACTAAGGGAGTTAATGCTATGCAGTGATTTTGCTTCTGTTATAGGAAGTGTAAGAACAGAATGCTTCCTGGCGTACATCACCATCTAAACTGCAAAGGTTTCAGTTCCATGGCAACCCAAAGAGCCCAATTGTGTTTAAGGTGTATGTATTAATGCATTCAGAGTGAGGGGCTGGGAATGAGTTGGAAATAAATAAAATATGCTGGATGCTTCCTATTTATTTATTTATAAATAAAGCCTTTGTTCTTAGAAAATCAGAACTGACATGAATACACGCGTCCCCTCAAAGTCTCTCAAATTCTTTTTTGTTTGTGTTTTTCTCAGGCAAAAAGCAAATGATATTTTTTATAAGACTATAAGTGCAGCAGCAGCTGAATGTTGCAAGAAAATGCTATTAATTCCTGAGACTGTTGCATGTTCTCTCCCTGGAGAGAAAGGCTTGGTCTGTCGGGGGAATTATTTTTTCCAAACTTTTCTGTTTTGTCCCCAGAGTGAAATAGTGTTTGGGGTTTTTATATTATTTTTCTTTCTAGTTCTTCTTCTGTCCTCTTTCTGCCTTTCTGTATATCCACCTCCAGTTTCCTTCACCTCCCCTGGCTGAGGAGCAGGAAACAAGGCTGAGCTCTGTTTCCTGACATCCAAAGAAATATAGAAGTACAAGGAAACGGCATATTTTGTTTTGTCAGGTTCACTTTGCAGACTTGTAACACACCTGCTCCCAGACAGGGTCAGGAGTCATTCTCTGGAGCAACTGGGCAATTGGCCACGGAATAACCTAGAGTTGATCATTAAGTGAATTTTGTGTGATCTGCTCAGCTGGCTGTGTGAATATAGTATGGGGGACAAGTATATTTTGGTCTTAGTGAAAAAATACCTAAGGCTGGTCCTGCTAGTTGTGCAAACTGCCACTTGGTGGAAGAATTATAAACTTCCAAGGTTTAAAGTCGGAGAGGGAGATGGGGGAACCTCCAGATGTTGGTATTTTTGAATCTAACAGCAGTGCTAATCTGGCATGGTAAAGCTGACAGAAACTGGCAAGTTAAACTGGATTTACAGCTGCTTTGCATTGCTAAAACATGCAAAGCAGCCAGAACATATCAGTGAATCTAGCCTATAGATTTCAGCAAGGTTTCACGGTGTAACTGAGGAGAGAATATAGCCCTGCAGTTGGATTTTGGTCAACCGTTCTCATGTTGCTGTGCCAGCAGGAATGATACTCGTCTCTCTCTTATCTGTGTTATTTTTTTTTTCCTTTTTATGACCAACAGGAAAATTATTTATTAAAACAAGACTTTTTTCCATGGAAGTGGGAACTCTTGTCTTTGAGATTCTACTGGGAGACATTTGTCCCTGTTCAGGAGAGCAGCACAACATGAGTAAATCTTTTCTAAGGACATAAATAGGGTTGAAATGATTAAATGACCTTGCGTTGGCATTCTACACAGAGGTGAAATTCACCCTCTGGGCAGCAGAGCTGCGAAGTAAGAAGGTGTCATTTTTGAACAGTCACTTTACAGGGGAGAGCAGCACTTGGAAGCCTAGCCACTTGTCTAGTGCTCCATTTGTCACTCTCCCAAGTTTTTTATTGTTGTGGTTTGTAGTTTCTACACAGCTCCCCCCCCCCCAAAATGAATAGCAGACGTAGCTCATTAAATACATAGATTTAAAATTAGTGTATGCTTCCTAAATTATGTGGCACCTCTTCCTGTTTTTTTTTGACAGGGGGACTGTACATACAATCCTCAGTGAATAGCGGGATGCATTCAAGCAAAGCTGTGTAGTAAGCGAGGCTAAAAATTCCGATCAGGTGCCATGACGTAGCCTAAAACTCTGAGCAGACTATCTGTTTTTTCCAAGTATCCTCCCAGTGGAGCACTTCCTTCATTTTGGCAGGAAGGATGAAGAGAAAGCACCAAGAGGAACATGAAAGACAGAAGAAAACGAAGAGAAAAACCAAGGACAGGAAAAGAGAAGTGTGAGGAAGCAGAGCGAAGGCAGAAGGGCCAGCAGAGAAACAACAGGGGGCTGGGAAGAGCATGAAACAGGAAAGGGATGATGGTCTGGTGTGTGCGAGGGAAAAGTTGTTTTTCAGATGTAACATAAATAAATAAGAGTGAGAAAATTAAAATACATCAAGCAGAAGGGGATATCAGAGTGATGAAGGAAGACAATTCAGTCCGAGAAGAAAGGAAAAAAAACCAAACTGAATGGATTAGTTTGGTACACAGGTCCTCGCAATTCTGAATAGCGACTGCTACAGCTGTGGTGCCGAGAGCTCATGACGTTCCCCACGCGGTACTTCTGGGACTCCCCCAGGCACTGGGCGCTGGTGTGGAGAAAAGCCTGCCCGTAACAATTCTCAGCGTTTCTTTCTCCTCTTATGGGGTCTGTCTTCAAGGTTTAGGCCACTGCTCCCTTCTTTCATTTGGGAATGGTCTCTAGGGGCATCTGCCTCCCCTGAGCAGATGAAGGGCTGAGTGCTCGGACAGCATGGCTCAGCCCCTTGCACCACTGCCGTGGACCCCCGTGGCTTGAGCCATGCGCCATCTCATGCTCTTTAGCCCCGCTGGTCTCTTTTGGGGGGAGGGGGGTGGGGAGTGAAGGTAAGGTTTTTATTGATTGTATTGCTCTGGAAAGCCTCTCAGGGCTTGGATCGCCATCAGGAGGGAGAGTGGGTGAGGCCAGAGCGCTGGTGCTGATGAGGGCTGTGCCAGTTCTCTGCTAAGCGTCACAGCACAACGTGGGTGCTACTTCGATCAACAGGGCACACTTTTTGTGTTATTGTTTGCATGGCATGGTACTAGGGTTGCGTTCCTCTGCCCCTTTGCCCCAAGTTTACCAGAAATGCAAGAAAACAGGAAGACTGGTAGTCAGATAAACATGTCTGGTTCTCTTCTGGGATATCTGAGGAAGAGCTGTGGTTAGGCAGGCAGGCATACGGGCTCCCTCTCGATCCCTGTTCTTTCACTTGTTTGAGCTATCTCAGCTACCAGAAATAAACAGCTGAATGGAAATTTTAGTTCTGGCTGTGAAAATAAGCTTTTGAATGAATTCTACATCAAATAACAAATGTCTTCTTTCCTCCTCCTCTCCACCTACCTTGTTCCTAAACATTAACATTTCATGTCACTTGAGCTAAGTTCAGTGTCAGACTCACCAGATCGTACTGAAAAATACATCCCTCTTTTGTGGCAAACAGAAGAAGATGAGAGGCTTGTGGTGTTTTTCCTTCTCAGTCTCTGCTCCCCTGGGAAAAGAAGCTAAGGCTGTGCGAAGCTGTCTCCTTCCCACTCTGCTCAGCTTTGCTCCTAAAAAAGCTTCTCCCTCAAAGGTTTTGTTGCTTCTCTTAAGGAGGCATAGTCTGGCCCATTTCGTGTCATCGTTTGCTGAGGGATATTTTCTCAGGTTGTGGTGACTTTCATGGTGATAGAAGGCTGAAGAAGATTGTTGTGGAGTAAGTCATCAGCGCTGACAGCTGTGCCACTTGAAAATCATTACTTAAGCATACAAGAGAAAAAAAGTTTAAGAATTATGAGACTTAAACCCTGCCCAAAGCCC